>NC_040917.2:2073239-2136218 GCF_004126475.2 Phyllostomus discolor | reverse complement strand
AGTCACAACTGCATCCAGGGACCCTGCCTTTTCTCTGTGAATCTGGTTTCTGAGGTTTTCACTGCAGAAAATAAACAAGAATGTAAACATGTTTGCAGATGAAAGATCACCAGGAACTACCAACCTCTTCTTCAGCAAGTTTCCTTTTTTTCCCCTTTCTTAACAAAGCACATCACAGTTTATTATTAAATTACACTTAAAACCTGACTGACGAGTATTTGATCCAGAAGAACAAATTCTATGTTTGTAGTAAATCATAAGCTCATTGTTACAGCTCCTTTATTTGTGTTTGAAGAAGCCAAAAACATTCCAAAAGTTTTTCTAACTTTGAAGTAAGCAAACTAGGGAACATGCAGGAATGAAATCTACTAACTAATGAAAATAATGATCAGGTAACACAGGAATCAATGCCCGTGAGTCTCCGGTATCACTCAGCGTGGAGTGTGCCAAACTCAGGGGTGTGACCTGTTGTTCACAGGTTCACCCCAGGAGGACAGGGGGTGGTGGGGCCTTCTGTACCTTCCTCACTGTTACCAGGCAGGAAGCTGCACTCTGTGTAGAATGACCCCACTCTCACTCTCAGCAGGTCCTGATGAGTGGACGGCTCCACATATGGAAACAAACACCTCCAGGCTGCTGTGAGTGCACAGTGTCCACCACCAGGTCTGCTGTTGTACTGACAGCAGCTGCCTTCTCCAGGTGCCTCTGACTTTGGTTCTCCCACAAGCACAGGGCCCCATGGCAGCTGAGACTCCAATGATCCCCATTTCTTTCAATGGCTTTACTCCACACCAAGGCCTCCAGCACCTTCATATGCTGCTGGAAATTACTTCATCACCATGAGACTAGAACTGGACTTCACCAGGTGGCTGATTTCTAGGCATTTTCCTAAGAAAACTCTGACACAGGTTATTCACCTTCTGCTGGGGACAAAGATGGCTGCACTCCACACTCAGTAAGGAGGTGAGTGTTCAGATGTGATTACGTGGCAGCTGTTGTCTCCACGACCCTAATGTCCAGGTTGGTGAACCCTGTGAGGCAAGTGAATGTAGGAATGTCAGGGACCCAGGATGTCCTAGGATGCTGTGTCCAGCAGAAGGCCTCCAATCCTGGAATCAGGTCAGTTGGACAGAGTGGGTCCTGTAGTTTGGTGCCAGCTGCATTGTGCTCACCCTTAGTGGCCAGCACCTTGTGGATGAATGCAGGACACTGACACCTTCTCTTCTGGAAAAGGAACCTGTGACAAGGATGTGGCAGCACAGAGTCTGTGCTCCTGAATGGGCCTGTCTTGAATGCATTTGCTGCAACTAGAATTGGCAAGGGAGGATGTACCCCTTAGTGTATGTTGTCTTGGTCTTATCACTGTTGGAATCTGTTCTGGAGTGAATTGGTCTTCATCATCAGTGATCCAATTGGATCACTCCCAGTCCAAGTAGGACTTTTAAAACAATTTCTGCATTCTGACTAGGACTGATTCCATTACAGCTCTTCATGACCTGAAACTGGAGTTGAAGTCCTGTCTGCCTCCTTTTGTTGTGGCAAGAACTCCACTTGAGATCTATGCTTGACACAAGTCTCGCTCCTTGATAACCCAGGTGCAGCAATGTGCAGCCAACCTCTGGGATACAACCACTCTGCATGACAGGATGCTTCTTTGGAAAGGCAGCTCACCATGTGCCTTCAACCAGCTCTGAGAAACTACAACACTGCCATCAGCAGGTGTGCATGGATTCCGAGAGTCCTGATGTAAAAGGGACTGTGTAGTGTTCATTCAGCTGTGCCTGTGTCCCTTCACTCAGCACGGTGTCCTCAGGGTTCATCCATGTAGTTGCTTAGAGCAGGATTGCCTTTTAATTATACTGGTAAAATAAAAGAACAACATGAGTGAAATCCAGTGTTCACCTGAGATTAAAAAGAAAAGTTACTTAGGAAACAGAGATTCAGGCATGAGCCTAAATCCTGCCCTGAGCAGGGGTGAAGGCAAGGGGTGTTTGTGAGACAGGGAGGGAGGCAGGTTCAGGACCAAAGGGGAGGAAATTCTATCATTGTAGACAAGGTACATTAGTCTTTACTGAATGTGAGGCTACAAATTTCAAGACTGTCTTCAATTTTGTCATAATCAGGCTATCTCTTCCCTGTCAGCTGTGCAAACAGTTGCATAAAATGCTGTGCTGGGGTCCAGTGCAAGGGTGACTGTGTGGAGTCCACACCCTGAACAGGTTGGACAAGGAAGTCATGCCAGGTGGTTTGACTGGAATGTGTGCTCCCACTCTATTTTAACATGCCCTCTCTCCTGTCACCTTCTCACAGTGAAAGTCCATCACCTATGATGTGCCCACCACACATTCCTGAGTGGACAACTCAGTGTGACTCATTCCAGGCTTGATCTCTACAGCAGACCCACAGATGTGACTCCAACTCATGATGGAAACTTCCAGCCAGGGAACACCTGCTTCCCAAGTTCCTGCTCCAGTGCTGCAAGCACCACCCTGCTGCCTGTGACCATGAGCTCTGCTGACTCACAGACCTCACCTCCATGGGGTCACAGAGTGCTGGTCCTTCCTGATGGCTTAGTGCACGTGTTAGTGATGTACATTCACTTAAATGATAGAGATTTATTTGATTTATCATATTTCAGTGAATACTTCCTGTGAAAGGGTGTTTACGTGATGCAGTTCCCCAGTGTGATAGCACATGATGGCAACATCTACACAGAGGATAAGCATGCAGTGCCTGAACTGACTTGGTGGCACACATACCTGACACATGCTTGGGAAATCAAGCACAGGTCCAAGGTCCTGTGAAAATGAGAACTTTCTCAGTGCTCTCCCAGGTAGGAACCACCTGTAACATTCCCCAGACAGAGAAAACCAATCAGATGCTCTCCTCTGTCCCTGGAACTAACTGAGATCTCAGTATTTACTGGACTGCTGGATTGAGGAAAGGAAGTCCACATGGGGGACATCAGCAAAGCTCTACCATGAGCAGTCCTAAAGAAGACAACCTTTAAATGGGAGTCTAAGTAATGTCATGCACTGTCTGAGTTCTCACCTGTGACACCTTGGTCAGTGTGGGAATGCCCATGAGGGTTGAACCTGAAAAATAAATGAAGGAGGGGATAGAGGTTCCTGTAGCAACTGAAAGGTGCACCTGTGAGTCACTGAGCAGTGCATCTGTCTCCCTGTGTGATATGAGGGCTGGGGTCCATTGGGCAGGTGGTAGAAGGGAAGACATTCATCAGGATGAAGCATCCAGAAAGGACAAAAGACCACTGTGTCCCTCATTGAGCAACCCGTCATTCACTCACTCAGGAAGTCACACCCAGGACTAGAATCCATGTAGGGACCCTGCTCATGGGGAAGAAACAGAAAATAAAATGACCTGGAGTTCATTGCCATGAAAATCAGGTGTGTGTGTGTGTGTGTGTGTGTGTGTGTGTGTGTGAGCGAGAGAGAGAGAGAGAGAGAGAGAGAGAGAGAGACAGAGAGAGACAGAGAGAGAGACAGAGAGATGCAGAGAGAGAGACAGAGAGATACAGAGAGAGATACAGAGAGAGATTTATAGAACAGCAAATGTTCAGTGGGATTAGGACCACATGCAAGGATAGTCAGAAAGGACCTTCAACCAGATGAACTGGAGGACATCAGAGGCCCTCAAAACCCCTGAGACCTTCTGGACTCAGAGGTGTTGGCTGTGTCAGTGCATCAGGCAGTTCCAAGGGAGAGCCTCCCTAATGATTCATAGAGCACTGGGAATGGGGCTCACTACAGTGTCACTGTGGTTCAGTGCAAGCAGTCTCTGTGCCCAGAGATGTCGAAGCACATAGTGTTCCCAAGGGAGCACCCTGAAGTCCACACACAGCCATGAGAGGTCCATTCCCTGTGAGTCCAGAAAGGACTCTCTCCTGCAGGACACAAGCTGGGCATTGAGGGACATGTGGGACTCTGAAGTGCAGGTCTCCTGCCCCATGTGCAGGGGCACAGGGAGCTAGGGAAGGGTTTCCTCTGAGAGACTGAATCTCCCACTTGTCAGAAAACGTCTAAAATAAAATTGGACTTGAGGTGACTGTAAACACCCTATTCTGTCTGAGTATTTACCAAACTGGATAAGACATGTGAACCACAGTCAATGGGGATATGAGTATTGCTTCTATTATCTGAAATGTGAGAAGCTGGGGACAGAGGAGATTCTATTAACTCACTAGGGACACAGTTTTGGAGACACACTGATCCAGCAATAAAACATGCAGGTATCAAGGTCAGACTGGTCCTTTTGGTCCCTATGTCACCAAAGGTGAGCTCACAATGAGCAGCATGTCCTGTCAGGGCTTGTCCCTCACTGGGAGGAGCTATGTCTGCACACAGCTCAGGGACCTGACAGGGGGTGTATATCCAATAATACCAATTCGGACTTGGACTCTGAGTCTCCCACCAAGCATGGTCTCTGTGTCCTCTACCGTCTCACAGGTGGGGTCAAAAATCACCTGGGAATCCCTTGTCTCATGAATATACAAATTAGAAGTAGAGTAGGTTAATATCGGTCTGTCTGTGCCCTAAGAGTATCACCCAGAACTCTTCTGAAAGGGTTCTGGATACCCCTTCACCAGCTATGAGATGCACTAGGTGTTACAAACCCATAAACAAGGCCTTGAATAGATGGGGTGTGTTTACTATAACAGTGGGAACACAAAGTTGCAGAAAAGGGTGACCATGACCACTGACAAGTCTGAAAGCACAGCCTACATGGAGCTGAACAACCTGAGAGCTGAGGGCACAGGTTTGTATTACTTTGTGAGATACACAGTGCTGGGAAGTCAGTGGTAAAAACAGACACACAACTCTTTGCAAGAGACAGAAGGCCTGAGATGAGGGATATACTTAACTGACCCATGTGGCAGTGGCAAATGTAGTTCAGCCCTGATTCAGAAAACCACCAGGCATGAGGTGGCACACAGGAGCCAGGCCCACAGATCAGCTTTTCCATGGGGCACTAGGCTGCTTTGAGGCTTGCTTTCACTAAAACTTCCTCAACCTCAATTGAGGCAGCACATGTTTACTGCATATCTCTAAAGTAACTTCCTAAACTCTGTGCTAAACCTCCCAAGGATGGAGTGTAACCAGTTCAACCACCTTTCCCCTTGTATTTGCTACATTCTTTTCTTTGAAGTAATCATCAACATTCTTTCCTTTTGTTATCTGTACAAGGTAATGACCCACAGCGTACCTGTGCATGGTAAAGGAGGACCATCCTCCATGTAATGTGCCCAGAAAAGGAATAAAAGCCTGTCCAAGCAAGGGTCGGGGAGCTCTCTCACTCAGAGGGTGGCCATGCCATCCCTTTTCTCCACAGGACTTCTGCAGTCCATGTGAATTTGTTCATTGCAGCCACAAGACATAGACCCTGCTGGTCGTAATCCACATGTTCTGGAACTCAGGGACAGGGACTCAGGGCTATGAGCCACAGTTGTGGACAACACACAAACTTGGTTGAAGTGTGTGCATCAGCTCAGGTAAGGGCCAACAACACAGTGCTTTTCTGTAAGGTCATAGGTTGTGTTAGATTTTAGAGGAAAAGAGACTTCTTCCAAGGGAACCCTCTCTTGTGGCTGCTTTGCATCTGTACCCTCTTTTGTAAGAAGGACCCTTGCTCTCTGCAAAGAATTTGCTGCATGTCATGGGCATTGGTGAAGCAGTTTAAAGCCACAAGTTTGCTGGCTGCTATAAGACACCCATGAGAGGATAAGCTAGAACATGGACCTGGACAGAACACTAGGTTTCCCAAAAGTCCAAGCAACGAGAGGCACACTGTAAAAAGACTCACAAGCCCATCCCCACAACACAACCCACAACTGTGTTAGGTTTGAAAGAAAGAACAAAAACTTTCCCTTTAATCAGCTTTAAAAACAGCACCTAGTTACAGTGCTATTTACAAGCATCTCAGAAGATTCTTTCTTTCATGTTTGGAACCACCCTGCCTGGTATCAGAAGCTGTAACCCCCACCAAGGCTAAGGCTGAGGGAATGACCTTGGACCATAAGTCATCAAGGAGACAAAAGCTTATCTCCCTGGCACGAGTGTTGAATCTGTTACTTTTACTTCACCCTGCCTGGCCTCCAATGCTTGGTTGGTTAGCCAATGATGGGTAAGGTTCTCCAAGGGTGGGGGGGGCAACCTAGAGAGGCACGACCACGTGGGAAGTCCCTAAGAAAGGACTTTGGGGGCTACAGCAAAAGAGGTGATGGACCTTCACCCCTCGGCTTTGACATAGCCTGAATCCTCATTGTCTGCAAGAAAAGTCTCCTGATCTCTTGGCTGCCTTACTTCCCTTGCCCCACCTAAGCCTGAAACAATGACAGAGGGTGGTACAGCCCTGTGCTGGAAAGGGCGGGTTCCCCAGAAGATCAGGCCTAAGAAAGAATATGTAAAATCCTGTGAAACATACTTTGTTTAGAATGCTCTCGATGAAATTATAAGGGTCCAAGCAAGAAGTAAGTTAGTTCCTCAAAGTTTTACAGCCCTTTAGCTATGTGACCCAGACTCAAAATAGGCCCTCAGACTTTTTTGTTATCTATTGTTTTATCCTTACTTCCTGGCAATGATTAATGAGCTTTACATGGATTCCTGTGTAAACGAACCCAATAAAAGCCTGCTTAGGCAGGAGAACAAGGCACTCTCCCCTAGAGAGGGTGGCCAAGACGCTCTCCACTAGAGAGGAGTGGTTGTTTCATACCTATTTCCCCACAGGACTCGGTTGCCCCATGCATGTATTTCTTGTTTTTCAAGGAGCATCTGCTGCTGTGATAGATGCCGCTGGCCCAGCATCCGTCACACTTTCAGGCTATCTGTTGTGGTCCTTTAACTTTTGCCTTTTTTCTCCATCCTCTTGAATAAGGGAATGAAGGTAGTGAATGAATGTTTCAGTTTTGACAGGACTCTGAAGATCACTTTGCAGAAGAATTTATTGCTAATCACAGGTTTTGTATGAGAGCTTTTGGAGTTTGCCAAGCTCTGAAGATAAAAGGTACTTCCTCCCTCAGCTCGAAAAATTGCATGTTCCCACATGAGTCTGAAGCTTGGGACGGTGTGTGGGATCAATTCCCGAGATTGTGCAGGGGCCTTATAGGGACCACCTAAATGACTTAACATAACTTCTGGTGCGTCCAGGAAAACACGATATAAAGGCTGGTCACCTAACGTGTCGAGCCATCACTCTCAGTCTTACATGCTTGGAGGAGGACCCGAGATCCTTAATCAGGGTTAGGGTACCTGGAATGTCGGGTACCCCTTCCTGACTGTCTTCACCAATAGCACATTTCGACCCACCACGCTATATCCCCCAGTAGTTAATTAGCTGGGTTTCAGCACAGGAGGTAGAGTCTGAAAAGACAACAATCAAAAATAATAAGGAGCCTTTTAACAGCAATAATGAGCACTGGTTTATCTAAAGATCAGGAAGAGTACCTGAGTGTGCCACAGCAGCTCCTCTGGGGAGCAGGATATGAGGTAAAGGAACAGCATCTCATTCAGCTTTTACAAACTCTAAAGGAATACTACTCTTCTTTTCCTGACAAGGGAACCTTAGATATTGAGGTTTGGGAAAAGGCAGGTGACAAGCTAAAATCTTTACATGACAGTGGTGTTTCTTTTGGAGTTCAGAATTTACTAATTTGGAACTAGTCAGGACTGCTGTCATGCCTATATGGGCTAAGAAACCAGAGCTAGTTACAGAGGAGGATGAAGAGTCTAGTTCAGAAGAGGAAGCCATATATGATGTAGTAGAAGAACCAGCCATGGAAGTTCCACCTGCAGCCCCAGAGGAGGACCTGCCTCATAACCATCGCTCCTTACTTTACCTCTGGAAGTGTCCTTCCTGGCAGGTTGTGTCACCAGCAAGAAAGACAGAAAATTCAGAACGATATCCTGTCAGGGCCATGTGACAGTGCCTACGGAAGACACAGGAGACTCGGGATACAGATGTTCATTCAGCCATCCCCAGTATAGCCAAGGATCAGAGGAATGTCCATGAGCCCCTTCCCTTTTCTCTTTACAAGGACTTAAAAAGAGCATTAAATAAAATGGGCTTCAGTCTCCTTATACTAGGAAGCTATTTCAAGTCATCACTGACAACTATATAATGGTCCTTTGTGATTTGATTTCCCTGGTCAGGACAGCCTTAACCCCTGCTCAGTTTAGAGTCTGGCATTCAGCATATTCTCTGAGAGACAGTAACCAGGCAGCAAAATATGCAGAAATGAATATCCTGTCACACCCCCTATGCTTCCTGGGTCTGGTGATTTTGCTACCACTGCATATTAAGCCAGGCTTAATCCTCAAGCTTTTACTCAAAGTGCTCAAATTTCTCTCAGAGCAATGAAGGCTGTGCCTGATTCTCAGGCCAATGAGACTTCTTCCTTCATCAATATCCATCAGGGTGCTAAGAGGTGTATATTGGCTATATTGATTTCCTACAGGAAGTCATTGAATAGGAAGTTGATAATCATAAAGGAACCAAAACTCTTTCAAGTCAAGTAGCTTATTAAAATGCTAACAAAGACTGCAGGGCCAGTATAGGACCCCTGTGAATTACCACCAGAGACATCAGTGAGTTTATCAAGCCTTTCCACGATGTTGGCACAGAGCAGGATAAGGACTCTCTCTTGGCTGCTGCAATCAAGGGAGATTCAAAATGTTATAACTATAGAAAGCCTGGTCATCCTCACAAGGAATGTCCATCCACACTAAGAGGGGGCATAGGTAATGGGAAGCCTCCCCCTAAGGATCGCCACACTGTGGCTACAGCAGATATTGAGCAAATTAATTCTACTGTAAATTTGACAAAAATGGGCAACCTATTCAGAGGAACTTCCAAGGGGGCACCGGCCCCAGGGATCCCAACCCCAATCAGAGCTTAAGGAACAGCAACCAATATCAGAGAATTCAAGGAAATGCACAGTTTCCGACCTTTGTGCAGCCAACCACAGAAAAGCATGGCTGGACTTGGTCACCAGCAACAAGCTCATCTTGAAGGAACAGGATCAAGTAACTGTAACTCCCACTGGTGTCTGGGGACCTCTACCCACAGGAAGACTCATTGTGATCTTAGGGAGGTCCAGTATTCCTACCAAAGGCATTCTTGTTCTGCCAGGGACCATTGACTCAGACTATCAGGGGAAATTAAAAGAATGCTCCCTGGCTGGCATAGCTCAGTGGATTGAGCACGGGCTGGGAACCAAAGTGTCCCAGGTTCGATTCCCAGCCAGGGTACATTCCTGGGTTGCAGGCCAGAACCCCCAGCAACCGCACATTGATGTCTCTCAATCTCTCTCTCCCTCTCCCTCTCTCAAAATAAATAAATAAAATCTTAAAAAAATGAATGCTGAAAGCTTCTGGCCATCATATTATTGCCACTGAAATGAACATTGGCCAGCTATTCCTACTCCCATATGTAACCTCAAAGACTCAAACTAAAATGAAGGGGGAAGGAAGCTTCAATAGTACAGATAATTAATCAGTTCTTTGGACAGAATCAATTAAGTTAAATAAACCAAGCTTACCTCCAATCAGGGCTTAGTCTTTAATTCTGCACTAGGGCCACTGAGACATCCATGGCCTGTGAGTCCAGACAGCACTGCCTCCTGCAGTGTTCAGTCTGGGCAGCAGTGTGCACACCAGACCCATGAGCTCAGGGTGGCTGCTTCAGGATCAGGTGCAGTGGAAGCTGGTGAGAGATTTTCTCTGAGGGCCTGCACATCCCTCTTGTCATAATAAAGTCTACATTAAGAGCTGCACATGAGGTGACTGGAAATACCCAATTCCATCAGAGCATTTATCAAACCCAATAAGACATGAGGACCACAGTCAATAAGGGTATTTTTATGACTTCTTTATGTCTGGATTCTAAGGAGATAAACATAGGGATTATTTAACTAAATCACTATGTTGAAATTTTGAAGACTCACTGGCATAGTAATAAAACATATAGGTATCAAGGCAAGACTGTTCCAGGTGGTTTCTGTGTCACTGAAAGATGGATTAAGAATGATAATCATGTCCTGTGGGGGCTGGTTCCTCATTGGGAGAAACTGCACAGAGCTCAGGGACCAGCCAAGGGGCACATGTCCTCACATGAGGTTTAGGACTTGGTCCATCAGACTCCCACTGAGCCCTGTCTCTGTGCCCTGTGCCTTCTCTCATGTGGGGTCAGCACTCCAGCTATGAAACACTCTGCCACATGCATATGCAAGTGAGAAGAGGTAGACTAGGTTGAATGTGGGTCTGTCTGTGCCCTGAGAGCATCACCCACAGCCACACCCTCCCCTACAGACTACAGACACCCTGATGGCACAGACCCTCACCATGAACTTGAGCTGGAGGGCCCTCCTCCTGGAGGAAGTGGCTACAGGTAAGGACTCCTCAGTACCTGGTTTCAGGAGTGAACCTGGGAAGGTCAAGGGTTATTTCCACCCACTCTTGCTTCCTTTCCACAGGCATCTACCATGCAGATGGTATAGTTGGGGGCTGAGCTGAGGAAGCCTAGAAACTCAGTGAAGGTCTCCTGTAAGGCTTCTGGATACACCTTCTCCAAGTACTGGATGCACTGGGTATGAGAGGCCCCAGAGCACGGGCTGGAGTAGAAGTGACAAACTGATACTGAAGATAATGAAATAAAGTACATGCAGAAGGTCCACAGAAGAGTCACCACAGTTGCAGACAAGTCCCTGAGCACAGAATACACAGAGCTGAGTAGCCTGAGCAATGGCATGATGGCTGTTTATTCCTGTGCATGAGACAGAGTTTGATGGCCCACATCCTGAATGGGTCAAAAAACCTGAGGGATGGGGCAGCTGGTGTGGACTGAGGAGATGGCAGGACAATGAGCCTCCTGACTTCCTCCCGCACAGTCAGTATATGAGACCAGGACTGATGCTTCCACATGCACATCAGACACTTGAGGAGCCAGGTGCACTGCAAGGACATGTCTGGGGAGATGCTTCTGAGAGGACTCCTGTTATTTACTGTGATTGTGCAGGGGACACATTGAGAGCCTCCTTGTCCTCAGAATGAGGAGTGCTCATGGAGGTGTCATCTGGAAATCCTTGGTGTGTTCAGCTTTGGGATTGGACTATAGTGTCTCCTAGAAAGTTCTAGGACACTATTGTATGTCTGAAGAATGGAATGTGTTTGGGAAAATGAAAGTATTTTATATCTGAATTCTAAGGAGATAAACATAGGGGCTATTAAACTTAATCACTATGTGGAAAATTTTGAAGACACAATGGCCTAGTAATAAAACATTGAGGTATGAAGGCCGGACTGAAATTTCTGTTCTTGCCTCTGACCAAACATCACACAGATTAGACTGTGGCAGCAAAGTCAAAGGCTGGCAGGTGTTCCAGGCTCCAGCTCAGTCTGTGACATCTCAGTGTTCCTTCAGTCCTCCCTCAGGGTGAGATACTATGAAGTCTCCTCACCTGAGACCACAGCCGTGCGAGTGTCCCTGTCCCTTGTCCATTAGTAATGTCATCACACAGCAGGGAGCAGTGTGCGGGCACCCTTGACAATGGAAGTTCCATATCCAACCTGCTCTATGTTCCTATGGCAACTGAACCAAACACACACCTAGCACAGCAATCTGTACACATTTATTCTTGCAGAGTCTGGAGGTCAGAGTGAGTGTGTCAGCTGAAATGAGGTTCATTTATCATCCCTAATCATTCAGCCCCATGCATGGAGACCCTTTTCCTATATTTCACATTGATACATTCAGGGCATCAGGTTCAAGTTCAGTGGACACCCATCAGGCTTGACCATAGTGACAGTTTCCCATGGGTCCTATGCAGACATGAATAGGGAAAGAGAGAGAAAGAGAAGATGGTTCTTCTGAAACTAACTGCATAAGAACCAAGGGGCCTAATCTACTCCCTTTCCTGCTCTCTGATTACAGGTACTTCACATGTGCATGTAAACACAGATCCTGAGAGTGGGCATCAGGCTGAACCAGCAATGAAGAACAGTTTTTATATAAAGTTACACCCACCAACTCCAGTAATGGGAACTGTCTTCAATGATTTAGTCTTCTTGTAATCAAGGGATAAATAAAAATAATAGTCCTGGTATCCATTATTATTTTATGTACATCAGTTATTTTCCAATAGTGGTTTGCATCAAGGTTTCCATAATTGAACTTCTAAAATGTCAACATACTTACTATCCAATTTCTACCTACATCTTCAGAAGAGCAGATTTGGTCATGACTGAGTTTCCTCTATGTCCAAATATTTGAATCTGGTTTTACTGCAGAGAATAGAGAATAAAAACAAAATGAGGCAGTGAGGTTGCTGCACATTTAGCACCCAATTCCATTGTATGAACATGACCCAGAAGCACGGTCTGCTTCTATGTAGAGTTCACACTTCTGTCTCCCAATGATCCACATTGACCCTCCACCTCCTCAAACACTGTGTTCATGTGCTTTAGGGTCACACTCTGCTATTAGTTCATACTCTGATTGCTTTGTAGGGGAAATGAGGTCAATTGGAACTTCCTGTGACCTGAACAACAACATCCTGCTCTTTTAATTCTCCCTCTGCTTGTGAGCATTGAATCCTCTTAGTGGGTTCATTAGTGGTGACTTTCAAAGGTATCACTCAATTTAAATCCCTCTTCTTTATGAAAATTTACTCTCCTAGGTCATGCACCATCTCGACCCTTAGACATGTCACACTCTGGGACCGTGTCAGTGTCCAACACCAGGGCTCCATATATAGCAGGGAGGCATGCAAATGAGTCCACTCTGCACATAAAAAGCAGCCCAATCCTGAACCTGCAGCTCTGGGACAGGAGCCCAGCCTAGGATTCCCAGGGGTTCACAGCCTGTGTTCAGGACAGAATACAGACAACTCACTATGGAGTTTTGGCTCAGCTGGATTTTCCTTGTTGCTATTTTAAGAGGTAATTTATGGAGAATGAGAGACACTGAGCATGCTAGTGGACATGACTGAGAGAAAAACTAGGGGGTGTCAGTTTCTTAACCAGCATCCTTGTGTTTGCAGGTGTCCAGTGTGATGTGCAGCTGGTGCAGTCTGGGGGAGGCTTGGTGAAGCCTGGAGGGTCCCTGAAACTCTCCTGTGCAGCCTCTGGATTCACCTTCAGTAGCTACTGGATGAGCTGGGTCTACCAGGCTCCAGGGAAGGGGCTAGAGTGGGTCTCATGCATTCGATATGATGGTGGTAGCACAAACTATGCCAACTCTGTGAAAGGCCGATTCACCATCTCCAGAGACAATGGCAAGAACACGCTCTACCTGCAAATGAACAACGTGAAAGCCGAGGACACGACCATGTATCACTGTGCAGGAGACACAGTGAGGAGAATTCATTTTGAACCCAGACATAAACCGCCCTCAAAGAGACAAGAGATCTGGGCTGCTTGGGGCCCTCAGGACACCAGGGGACACTCAGGTCGCACTGAGCACACTATCAGTTTGGGAGCAGCTGCAGATGCAGTTTAAGGGCTCCTTTCCTGCCAGGTGTGGTGTTGACTCTCCACAAACTAGTTTCCCTCTGGGAGCCTCCCTCCCTTCATGTTTCTGTGCTGGCCTCTTCAGTATCTGAGTTACAGAGGCTTGTTGTCACAGGAGGAAAACATTCACACATGCTCCAAAGTGAGGTAGTCACATACATTTGTTTTGTCTTATTCTAATGAAACATCAATGAATCATCAAACCTCCTGACACAAATAAGCTGAATACAATCAGAGGCTCTGCTGGAAACTGCAAGAAGCCCATGCCCACACAGCTCAGAGCCCAAGCTGACTAGTGGCAGGACACATGCATGCTGGGCAGTGGGCACAAGAGTTGTAGGAATCCAGATCCATGGGGAGAAAACAATCCAGGGTTGATGGTCGTTGGTACTGATGGTCATTCTACATTCATGACATCAGTACCAGCTGACATCATGTGGACGTAGAGGGACCCCAACCATACCATGCTGTGGATGCCCAGGGTGATGATGTCACACACACAAAGGGACTATGGAAAAGTTTTCCCCTTCATTGAGGAATCTGTTGAGAGCAGGGAGGACTTTTCAGCAGGTCAGGAGTGGCTGCATCATGTCAGATATGGATTCTGGTCCAGGTTTTTTGTTCACCCCTGAGCAGGGTCCTGCTCACAGGAGGGGTTTGTGTGGTTTCCATCTCCCACCTAAATCAAACTAGGGAGAATCCCCACTTCCATATCAGATTCCCCCCATGTGCACAGGAGGAGAGAGGGGGGGTGAACCTCAACATGTCAGCATCAGACATCAAATACTATAGCCTGGCTCCTTAATTCACAGAACACCAGAAAATATGAGTGAGAACACAAAACTACCAACCAGTATGGGTAGGAAATGATTTCAGTCCCTAGAAAATTAGGGTGAATGAGGGTGATGGTTATATGTAAGCATAATGAAAATAATAATATGTTACATGACATTTTAGTTCCCATTATAGCATGGAACCTGTCCACCCTACAAGGTTGTCAGCTCATTCTTAAAGTCTCGGGACCCCTTTCTGCTCCTAAAGGTGAGATCCTTTCACAGAAATATGGGCATTCTGAGTTTGGGGAGCTGTACTGGTGTAGCTTTCCATCTGGGTGGGGTCATTATCTAATTCATTAGTTGTTTCTATGAGCTTGTGTTTTTGTCACTCAAAAACTCATGTGTTATTCCGGCAAGATGGAGGAATAGGTGGACGCACCATACCTCCTCGTACAACCAAGATTAGAAAACCAATAATTTACAACAATAATTTACTATCAGAATAACACCCAGATCTGGCAGAGGATTTATCTGAATGGAAGTCGGGCAGCCAAGAAGTTGAAGTAGACGCGTTCATGTTACAGGGTGTAGCCAAGAGGGGGGACCCCAAATAGGCATTTGAAATGGCGTCCAGAACTCAAGGTGTCCAGGAGATTTTAAGGTGTCTTCACCCCTTCCCCAACAGGTGTGAGCTGGGGGAAGGGGCACACAGAGCAAGAACATGCGGGGCAGCTTTGCAGCTAATCTATGGCATGGTCATTTAGCATACCTATAGCCTTTGGCTGGTCACTTAGATATGCTAAATAGCTATGGCCATGCTCAAGACCAGGGGGATGGAAAGGGACCTTCCCCCCAAGATGGGACCTGGGAGGCAGGTCCCCTGAGTTACAGCACCTGCGTGGGAGCTGGGAGAAGATTGGCTCCATGACATGGGGTGACACCTGCCCAGACCCACGATGGTGACCAGAAAAGCTGGAGAAGACAGCAAATTGAGGGCAAGTGTGCCCAAGTGTAGGAGGAGTCGGAAATGGGGGCTGCAGAAGAAGATTGGCGCGGGGGATTTAAACCCAGACATGGCAGCCATTGGGAGAGAAACCACGCGGCCCTGACGGAGTGGAGACTCCTGCAGCCCTGAGAGAGGGAGAACCACGCGACAGCCTTGGAGGAGAGAACCATGCAGTTTTGGCAGAGTGGGGACTCTCCCTTCCTGCAGCCCTGAGAGAGAGAGGACCACATGCCTGGCAGAGTGGGGACCCCCACAGCTTTAGAAGGGGGAACCACCACCTGGTTTTAGCAGAGATCCTGGTGACTCAGCTGAGGGTGCCGGGAATCCAGGGAGGTCTCCCAGTCGAGATGGAGTTCTAACTGGGAAGAACCAGAAGACTACCTAAGCCATGGACTTCTATTTCCTTTCCTGAGATACGGTACTCTGGACTGGGCAAAGGGGGAAGGAAGGAAGGACTGTGTCTGTTTGTGGGTGTTTTTAGGGACTTTAGGATTTTTTTGATAAAGACATTAGGTCACTACTTTAAGTTAGTATAGCATTAAATAAACATTTTATTTCCTTTTCACGTATCTCTGGCATTGAGAGACGTCTTTCCTAGGGCGGTGGACATAACGGACCAGGGCCTTCTTTTAATAATAGTATATCGTCTCAGGCGCCCCCGTTGTGTGTTCTGTAACATTCATCCGGACTGGTAGGAGAAGATGAGCCGGGCGGGCGCGGGGCTGGCTCGGGTCGGCGGGGTGCGGAGGTCGGGGGAAGGTTTGGCGTGAAATCGGCGCAAAAGCCTCCGGGGGCACAAGAAGGCAGTGGTGATCCCTGAGTACGCAAGCTGCGGCTGGCAGACCCAGAGGGGTAGCGATTGTGGACCAGGGCAGAACTCACGGCCCAGAAGCCCAGACAAGGGTCTGAGTCCAGGGGAACGGAACTACCGCCATTGTTTTCTCCTGTCCTGCTCCCGCTCCCACCCCACCCCCACATATAACGTCACAATCTAGCGACTGGGTTGCCCAGCCCAGGTGAGCACCTAAGGCTCCGCCCCCCACCTTAACAGGAGTAACCAGACTGGAAAAAAAAAAAAAGGAGAGACAGGGGGAAAAAAAAATATATATGTTTTCAACAGAGCAGTTCAGTCCCACAGGACTCATCCTTTTGAGCGACCAAGAATTAGCCAATCTATCAGATGTGCAGTTCAAAACACTGGTGATCAGAAAGCTCACGGAACTGGTTGATTTTGGACGAAATTTAGATGAAAGAATGCAGATTACCATAAAACAGATGCAGGAAGACACGCGGAGGAGAGCCAATAGTGAAAGGAAGGAATATGAGTCTCAAAACAATACAGTGGACCAGAAGGAAGATAGAATCAACCAAGTAGGAAAGCATGATGGAATAAGAATTCAAAAAATTGAGGAAAAGATTAAGAGCATCCAAGACATCTTTAAACGTTCCAATATCCGAATTATAGGGGTACCAGAATCGGAAGGGGAAAAGCAACAGATTGAGCACGCATTTGAACAAATAATAAAGGAGAACTTCCCCAATCTGGCAAAGGGAACAGTCTTCCAAGAAATCCAAGAAGCTCAGAGAGCCCCAAAGAAGTTGGATCCAAGTAGAAACACACCAAGGCACATCATAATTACATTAGCCAAGGTAAAAACGAAGGAGAGAATCCTAGAAGCAGTAAGAGGTAAGGGGACAGTCACCTACAAAGGAGTTCCCATCAGACCGTCAGCTGATTTCTCCAAAGAGACCTTACAGGCAAGAAGGGGCTGGAAAGAAATATTCCAAGTCATGAAAGACAAGGACCTACATCCCAGATTGCTCTATCCAGCAAAGCTCTCATTTAGAATGGAAGGGCAGAAAAAGTGCTTCTCAGATAAGGTCAAGTTAAAGGAGTTCATCATCACTAAGCCCTTATTTTATGAAATGCTAAAGGGACTTATCTAAGAAAAGAAGATAAAGAAAAGACATGTATAGTAAAAGGACAGCAAACTCACAATTATTAACAACCACACCTAAAACAAAACCAAAAGAAACTAAGTAAACAATTAGAACAGGAACAGAACCACAGAAATGGAGGGCACATGGAGGGTTAGCAGCAGGGGGGTGGGAGGAGGAGAGAGGGGGAAAAGGTATAGAGAACAAGTAGCATAGAATGTAGGTTGAAAATAGATAGGGGGAGGGCAAGAATAGTACGGGAAATGTAGAAACTAAAGAACTCATAAATATGACACATGGGCATGAACTAAAGGGGGAAATGTGGGTGGGAGGGGGGCACAGGGTGGAGGGGAGAGAAGGGGGGGAATGGGACAACGGTAATAGCATAATCAATAAAATATATTAAAAAAAACTCATGTGTTAAAACCAGAGGCATATGGTCAGCATTAGGATGTGAGGCCTTGGGACAATGATGGTCTTACAGCGGGGCTCTCATGAACAGCATTAGGGCCTTTATAACAGAGGAGTCAGGAAGCTCCTTTGCCCCGTCCACTCTCTGAGATCACAGCGAACAAATGGCCAACTAACTAGTAAGCAGCTTCTTCCCAGACATCAATTCTGCCAGCATCTGTTGTTTGATTCCCAATAACAGATCTGTGAGAAATATGTGTCTGTTGTTGGCAGTGACCCAGCCCACAGTAATCTGTTACCACATCCAGGGTGGATTAGGATTGTAGTGCAGCATGACAACAAGAGCTGACTCCCTGGAGATTTGCTGCCATATTTGTTGTAAAAGGCACTGAATGGGTTTCCTTCCAGGATATTCTAGGGCAGTTTTTCTCCAGTATTTCTCTTCCACAGACAAATTTCCTGGGTGAAGGTCACAGGAGGCTCCTAAACACATTTATCAGGGAGGCAGTATTAGAAGTAGATATAATCCATGAACCATTTCAGTATTTAGCACACAGCATAGAGCCAGGTCCAGGATTCACTGGAGGTAGGATCCACAAATGCATGGTCCTACCTGTCACCACATCACAAGGAACTGGCTGATGTGTGCTTGAAGGCATGGGCAGGAACAGCATTCAGGAGCAGCATTGACCAGAGGTTTGAGACTCCACTTAGGTTTGATCATTTTAACTAAGCTTGTCATGCTTTCAAACTTCTGAAAGATTATATATAATGACAGTGTGGCATTTGGATCAGAGTAACCCCTTACTGAATAGTTACCACTGCGCTGCATTCACCTCAGTCATTTGATGTCACAGTGGACAAGCCATTGAAGGATGAGGGGAAGAGATTGAGCACAGAGGTTGTCTAGGGAATTAAAATTCTCCACATGTGTTCATAACTTTTGCAACACTCTCTCATTGGTGATGTACTCTCAGTGCACAGATGAGCACTGGGCAGGGATACTGACTTGAAAGCACAAAGAATAACCCTTGCAGGTCCAACCCTCCTGAGCCCTGGGAGACTGATGATGGGGATCAACCTCACTCTGTGAGTTGACACAGGGACAAGGTTGTAGAGGACATTTATTCTGAGCTGAAGAGCATGAAGCACTGTGCATGTGGAACATCTCTGTGAATTAAACTGTGCTAAATGGACCAATGTTATAAATTAGCAACAGGAATAACTCTACAGCAAGCAAACTCATCAGCATCTTATAAAAGTTCAGAAATGAAGACATTGGGTATTTACTATGACTTCCCTTTACTGTTTCTACAAAAATAGATAGTATCTGTATGAAAACAAGTGCATTTCTGAGAATTAAATGTATTCTAGAGTTTTGGGCTTTAGAAACTGTCTGAACAAGGGGAGTTTCTTTTTTAATTTGTAAGATGCTTGATAATCTAAATGTTTCCTACTCATCTAGTCAATGATTTATTATTTGCTCACAAAGGTCAGGCAGTCCTTTTATCTCATTCCATTGTGTCTAATAAACCAGGTTATCCCATAACCTTGACAAGCATGGTGAGTAAATTCAAGAGCAGAGACAGCCCAACAGAAGCCCCAGAGTGACCAGGGTGACTGTCTGCTGTCTCTCTCCACTTATAGGAGAAAGGCCTGACCACAGTTTAATTTCTCTTCTAGCTCCAGGGCACAACCTCCCCTGGGCTATAGGGACTCATAGCTCTCTCCTTACATGGGTCCAAGGGGTCTGGAGATAGCACAGCTGTGCTCTAGAAAAGATGGGGCTATCGTGTCTACGCCTGTGCCCAGTGACAGCCCCTTAGGGTCAATGTCTCAGATGTCAGACATGGGTATATGGGATGGTGTTGACTATGTGTGACTGACAGGGAAAGATGCACCTTGTCCCCAGGGGTCTTATCCAAGGTGTAGCTGCATGAGTGAAGCACTTGCAGACCCTCTCCTTTACCTGTGATGTCACTGGACTCTTTTTAATGAACTTTTATGCACTGGACCCACCAGACTCCAGGAAACTGGCTGGGTGAGTTGGTGTTACATGGAGCAATGGAAGTATAGTATATAACCAACAATGAAATGACAGGTAAATGTACCAGGGATGCCTCCAAGAGCCAAGTTTATTTAACCCTGAACAGCCTGAGAGCTGAAGACACTGCTCTTGCTCTGCCAGAGACACCATAAGGAGAAATCAGCATGTGCCCAGAGACAAAGTTCCCTGCAGGAGGCTGAGACCCTAAGGGGCTGTTTAGGGACACTGAACACAAGGACCTTCCCAGGGACAGGGGCAATTTGAGTTTGGGGCTGGTTTCCTGAGCATATTCTTCTTCTTGTAACAGTTTCTCTCAGGCATATTTTCTCAATTCCTGATTCTGCACTCACTTCTGACCTCTCTGAGTTAGAAAATTCTGTATTAAAGGAAGACATCATTCTCACATGGACAAAAAGGAGAGCTTCTTGCAGACACTCTTGTTCCAACACCAATGAATCATCAATATCTCTGACCTTCATCAGCTGAATCTACCCGAAGGATCTGCTCAGCTCTATCGTGCACACAAACCCCACACAGATCAGTATCCAAGATGGCCAGGAGCAGGACATGTGAATATGGGACATCGAGCACCAGAGACAGATGAACTACCCCCCCCCCCCGAGAGCAATGAACCCTGGTGGTGATGGTTATTGGCTAGGAATAATGGTCACAGCACCAAGTGCCTATAACAACACAAATGGTAGAGGGACCCACAACAGCTTTGTGTGGATGTCCAGGCTGACCATACACATGCCAAGGGGAAAATGAATGTGTATCATGCACAGAGTTAAACACTCTTGGAAAGACAGGAAAGACCCTTCAGCAAGTCAGATTGTTATAGTAAGTACTGATAGCAGTATACAGTTGGTTACTGAGGTAGGAATCAGAGATGAATGATACTAGGTCGAGGTTATCAATGGTAGTCACTAAGACACCTACAAGACATTCTGAATTTCCCAAGTAAAGATGAAACGTGTGAGCACAGTCCTGGAACTCAGCCATGACTCCTGTCTGTTGCAGTCAGCACCACACACTTGCCTTAGCCCCCCCTGGAATTTGGGATGATTTTCCTTTCCTGCCTTTGAATTCCTGTTGATATTCTATATTTCACTCTATATGAGCTTGTTTAAAAAATATTTTATTTATTTATTTTTAGAGAGGGAAGGGAGGAAGAAAGAGAGAGAGAGAAACATCAATGCACGGTTGCTGGGGGCTGTGGTCTGCAACCCAGGCATGTGCCCCAACTGGGAATCGAACCTATGACACTTTGGTTCACAGCCCACATTCAATCCACTGAGTTACACCAGCCAGGCTCTATATGAGCTTCTAGTCTGCAGAATAGTGGCTAGAAGCTCACCATCCCTGTACTTGAGAGTATCTCCTTCCAGTTCTGCCCACTGATCCCCACAACATGTGACTTCATGCCCAAGTGACACCCATCTCATGTGGATGTGGTGACAGCATTCTCTCAGGTCAAGGGCAGCCATGAAAATGGATGAAACACAGTGGAAAGGTGAATTCTGAAGTTTACCTCTGATGAACCAGTCTCTTGCATTCCTGGTTACAACTATATCATTTGTCCAGAGTCATAGATGCTTGTGGTGAAAATAAAGCTGAACCATTCTGACTGACCAGTTTTATATAAAGCTTGATCCAACACCCCAGGGAGGGAAAGTTCTTTGAATACATTTTTGACTCTGTAATCAATTGATGAAAGTGGCTGGCTGGGCTTTCTGTCCCTTCATCTCTGTTCCCAAGTAGGAAGCTGTACTCTGTGCAGACTGATGGTTCCCTCACTCTCATGAGGGCCCTGAGGGACAGACAGCTCCACACACAGAACCAAACAACTCCAGGCTCCTGTGAGTGCACAGCATCCATCATCAGTTCTGACATTGTCCTGACAGCAACTGTCTCCTCTAGGAGGCTCCATCTTTGGTTCTCCCCCTGGCATGGGACTCCAGGTCAATAGACAATCCAGTGATACTCCATTTCCTGCAATTACTTTTCAGAACACCTAGGTATTGAGTGCCTTCAGATGCTTCTGGGAATTAAATTCATAGAATCAGTGGACTCATACAATACTTGCCTTTCTATTACAACTTTATTTCATAGAGCACGATGCCACCTAGTTTCAACCACACTGTGGCTTATTGAACGGTTTCCCGTTTGAAGGCTGAGTAACCCTCAGCCATGATTAAACAGCATATATTTATCCATTTATACAAGGATGGACACTGAGCTGTTTTATTTTTTAAATTTATTGACTGAAGTGAATAACTCTGCAAGGAACAAGGAAGTGCAAATACCTCTCCCAAGCCCTGTTTTTTATTATTTAATGAACACCTAGAAGCTGCATGGCTTCATCCTGAAGGATTTTGAAAAAATGGAAAAACAAACATACTATTTACTATATGACAGATTTTAATCATGAACCATTGCAATCTAGGAAAAGAGACCTTAACATAGAACTCGGCTCAGTTTTGAACACGACAATGAAAATGGGTGTTTGCCAGCAAGGGGAAGGTTGCGGGGGTAAGAGCAAGGAAATTACTAAAAGGAGACTTCAAGGTAAAGTGATTCTTGCTGAAACATTTTGACAGGATTCCTGCTAATGAAAGGCCAAGTTCATCAGCTAACATGGGAGGACAATTCCCTCTAGACAGGATTCTTCCTAAAAGTGGGCAATGCAGGTTTAACAAAAATGGACACTGTAGCCCAAGGTCAAAGTGTGGTTGAGAAGAGGGCTTAGGGGAGCCTGACTGAGGTTTGACAAGGAGGCAATCCTTGTCAACACCACCTGAGTTAGTATCTTTAGGGTCTCTGTAAGGATATAACAATACGTTTTTGGGCCAGAATGAGGCATTCTGTAGTACGTACTGATTTGATCCTTTATTAGGTGCTCTAGCACTCCATGTCTTTACTTGAAAATAAAGGAATCTGATTACAATTAATTAATCACAGGAAAAGCATAACTCAAGTTCTTACTAACGGTGTCACTGACAATAGAAAGCATGCCCTGGCTGGCATAGGTCAGTGGATTGAATGCTGGCTATGAACCCGAGTGTTGCAGGTTCGATTCCCAGTCAGGGTACACACCTGGGTTGCAGGCCATGACCCCCAGCAACTGCACATTGATGTTTCTCTCTCTCTCTCTTTCTCCCTCCCTTCCCTCTCTAAAAAGAAATAAATAAAATCTTTAAAAAATTAAAAAAAGAAAGCAGTGTTGTTACTGTATGTCTATTTGCTTTAAATATGGAAAATTAAAAAGTTTATTTTAATTGTAAAATAAAATGTCAATATAATATAATACATGAGGAATGCACCACACGATGGAAACAAATCATGAATATAAAATGGAAATTATAATTTCGTTCTTATTTCCTTCTCATCCAGAGAGTGGGTTTCTCCACACTATCACCAGCTCTTAATTTATTTATTTTGTTCTGTGTCATTTTGCAAAAGACATCCCACCAGGGTGAGGTGATTTTTTACGGGGACATTTATCCTGAGTTCCTGACACCCAGGGGTTTGCTTGTGAGCCTGTTAACTGTTGTGTTCATTTCTGAGGTAGTGTTGTCATTTTCTCAATTCCATCATTTCTTCTAGTTTCCATCACTCCTCTGAAGTTACCTTTAAGATCCTGATGCCTGCTTACCTTTTCCTAATAGCTTCTATCAAGTAATCAGAGTCGTTTTAAATTCACTGCTTGGCAATCCTGACACCTGAGTCCCACCGGAATGGCATTTGAATGTGTGCCCATTAGGACTCTGGTCTGGCTCTTTGTCATTCCCATAGTTTCTGGTACACTCGACCTGCCAGAAAGGACAGTAGCTACAGGGGTCTTCCTCTGCTGTGTTAAGTGCTATTACGTTGTCTTCATAATTAATTAGCTCAGCTGGTACAGGAGCTCTCTCTTGCTCTTGTTACACCATCATTGTGCAGGTCTCAGTGAATTGCTCAGGGCCTCTTCTGGAGGCTTTGGTTGCCATGAAGACCACTGCTTTTTGTAAATTATATTGCGTTTAGTATGATATTACAGTCTTTTTTCCCAATTCCCCCCTTTGCCCCCTGTACACAGTACTCCCACTCCCTCAAGTGTCCATGAACCATCACTCATATGCATGGTTGATGTTTATAAGTTATTTGGGTAATCCATTTCCTGAACCTTACTTACACACACGTGGGTAGTCTGTAACTACTTAATTGTAGTTAAACCCCTAACCTTTTCAACCTTCTTCCACACACCCTGCTATCTGGAAAACTTTTTTCTTAAATAAGTCCTTTAACATTTCATATAATAATGGCTTGGTGAGGATGAACTTCTTTAATGTTGGGGAGAAGGGGTTTTTTAAGTGTTTTCTTGTGGCAGCATACTGAACATTAGTAACATTCAATTATTTTCAATTAGTAACACTCAATTCAATTAGTAACATTCAATTCTTTTTTTTCTTCCATTTCTATTTTATTGTTGTTCAAGTGCAGTTGTCTGCATTTACTGCCCACTACTTGCCCCCAACCCAGGCATCCCACCTCCTTCCCCTGCTTCCACCGCCCTTGATTTACTTAATGTTTCCTTTATAGTTGTTCCTGAAAACCCTTTCCCCATCCCCCATTACCTCCTCCCACCTCCTGTCTTATTACCGTCAGTGTGTTCTTAATTTCAATGTCTCGCCTTATACTTTGCTTGGTTATTTGTTTTGTTGATTAGGTTCCACTTACAGGTGAGATCATATGATAGCTGTCCTTCACTGCCTTGCTTATTTCACTTAGCACAATGCTCTCCAGTTCCATCCATGCTATCACAAAAGGTAGGAGCTCCTTCTTTCTTTCTGCTGTGTAATATTGCTTCATGTGAATATCCCATAGTTTTTTGATCCATTCATTTACTGATGGAAACTTAGTTTCCTTCCAGCACCTGTCTTTTTGTAAATTGAACACTGGGGTGCATTGGTTCTTTTGGATTGCTGTTTCAGGGTCCTTAGGATATGATCCCAGTGCTGGAATCAGTGGTTCAAAAGGCAATGTCATTTTTAGTTTTCTGAAGAAACCCCATACTGTTTTCACAGTGGGTGCACCAGTCTGCATTCCCACCAACAGTGCACTAGTGTCCACTTTTCTCTACATCCTCTCCAACACGTGTTTGTTATTTTCTTTAAGATGACCATTCTCACCAGTGTGAAGTGATATCTCATTGTGGTTTTTCTTTGCATCTTTCTTATGGCAAGTGATACTGAGCATCTTTTCATATGTACCTGAGCCCTCTGTATGGCCTCTTAGAGAACTGTTCAAGTATTTTGCCCATTTTTTATTGGATTTTTTTTTCTTTTTTTGCCTTCCTGGAGTGGAGTCCTGTGAGTTCTTTATATGTTTTGGAAATCAGACCCTTGTCTGAGGAAACATTGGAAAATATGTTTGCCCATATGGTGTGTTCTCTCCTCATTTTAATGCTGTTTTCTTTAGCCATGCAGACACTTTTTAATCTGATGAGGTCCCATTTGTTTATTATTTCCTTTATGTCCCTTGTTTTAGGGGACATATCTGTGGAAATATTGCTGTGTGGAATATCTGAGATTTTCCTGCCAGTGTTTCCTCTAGCACATTTATTGTTTCACAACTTATATTTAAGTCTTTTATCCACCTTGAATTTATTTTTGTCTATGGTGTAAATTGGTTATCGAGTTTCATCTTTTTTTTTTTTTTTTGCATATAGCAGTCCAGATCTCCCAAAACCATTTGTTGAAGAAGCTATTTTTACCCCATTTTATGCTTCTGCTTTCTTTGTCAAATATGAATTGACCATTGAGCCTTGGGTTTATATCTGGTTCTCTGTTCTGTTCCGCTGATCTGTGTGTCTGTTCTTGTGAAAGTGCCAGGCTGTTGCGATTACAGTGGCCTTGTAATACAGTTTGATATCAGGTATTGTGATTCCTCCTACTTTGTTCTTTCTGAAAATCACTGCAGCTATCGTGGTCATTTATGGTCCTATATAAATTTTTTGAAATGTTTTTCTGTATATGTGCAACATCATTGGTACTTGAATAAGGATTGTGTTGAATCTATAAATTGCTTCTTGTTTTGGACATTTTGATGGTGTTAGTTATTTCAATCCATGAGCATGGTACATGATTGAGAAGCACTTTATCTGTCCTTTGATGCTAAATGATAGTTTAACTGGGTAGAGCAATTGTGTCCCCTGCTTTTCATGACTTTGAATATTACTTTCTAATCCATTCTGATCATTCAAGTTTCTTTTGAGAAGGTGACCATTTCATGGGAATCCCCCTAAAGGTAAATTACTGCTTTTCTTCTTTCTGTTTTTTATATTCTCTTTATCATTAACCTTTAGCATTTTAAATATGATGTGTCTTGGAGTGGGCCTCTTTGCATCCATCTTGTTTGTGACTGTCTGTGTTTCCTGGACTTACATGTCTATTTCCTTCACCATATTAGAAAAGTTTTCTTTCATTTTGTTTTTCAAATAGTTTTCCAGTTCCTTGCTCTTTATCTTCACCTGTGGAATCCCTGCAATGCAAATGTTGGAATGTTTGTGGTTGCCCCATAGGCTGCTCACACTATCATCATTTTATTGGATTATTTTTCCTTTGTGTAATTCTCATTGGCAGTGCCTTCCTCCTCCTTCTTCTCCTCCTGCTTCTGTTTCTGCTTCCACTTTTTCTCTTTTGTTTCCTTACATTCTAAATCATTGATTGGATTCTGGGTCATGCTCTCTATTATTGTTTTCCTGTAAATTGTTGTTTAAAAAAATTACACTAGTATATCTTTCATTTCTGAATGGATCCTTTTTTTTTTCCATGCTGTTGAGGTCCTCACCACATTCCTCGAACATTCTTATAACCAGTGTTTTGAACTCTGTGTCTGATAGATTGCTTTATCTCCATTTGGTTTATTATTTTTATAGAGATTTGATTTGCACTTTTTTTTCTAATTTTGGCAGCCTCTCCGTGTTTGTTTCTATGTAATAGGTAGAGATGCTTTGACTCTCTGTATCGATAGTGTGGCCTCATGTTAGTAGGTATTTTGTAGGGGCCAGGTGCACATCCTCCCCTATCAACCATGATGGGTACTGGAGATGCACACATTGAGGGAATGAGAATATCCTTCTCTTATAGTTGAGCCTTGATTGTTGTTGGTAGGTCAATGGGAGATATGTACATACACCAGTATGCTGCAAGGACTGTCTGTGACCAGTGAGCAACTACTTTTTCCCTCTTAGGAGAATCATGTGTGCAGGAAAAAGGTATTTGAGCCCCTAGATAGTCTGAGGCTCTCCACTGGGTGCACAGTCTCTAGTGTTTTTTAGGTAGTGCAGGCCAAGATCAGGACCCCCCTGTGTTCTACCTGGGGGCACCCTGAATTAGCTATAAAACAGTTTGCAGATGGCTGCTATTGTGCTGGACTTTGAGTGTCCTGGGAAAATCCAAACTCTGAACCTACACTGGCAGCTGCTACTACCAGACCTCTTGGCACTGAGCAAATGATAGGGTTTTAGAAAGCTGTGAAGCATGAGCCAACACCAGCCATTACATGAACATATCACTGCTAACCCCTTGGGTGAACCTATACATTGGAGGATATGTTGCCTTCAGGGAACTCCAGGGCAGGGCCAACAGCTGTACCATGGTTCATGGAGTCTCTGATATGGCACTCGCATGCCAGCTCAGTGGATCCATGCAGGGAGGGATAAGAAGAGCGACAATAGACTTTGTTTGACTTTCTGTCTGGGAGAAAGCTGTCCTCCATCACTGCCTTGATCTCAGACACTTCATTTTTTGCTTGTATGCCACTGGTACCTTTCAAGCTGGTACCCTGGTGCTGTCGATCAGGTTATGAGTGCATCCGTGTGTGTTTTCTTTAAGAAAAACTGCCTGGGATCCTAGTTTATTCCACTAAACTCATCCCCACTCAACTTTGCAGCCAGAAGTTATGGGGGCTTATCTTTGTCACACTGGGACCCTGGGCTGCAGGATCTTGTCTTGAGGTGTGAATCCTTGTCCCCAAATATCCATTGCAAAAAATTTCCACCAAAGTGAATATAGGACTGGTCTATTCCATGTCTTCACACCTCTTTCCAATATGGATGGATGTGGATGTCCATCTGCAGACAGATACTTTCGGGGGAGGGGGTGTGCTCCACCCACAGAGCCCCCCAGCTGCCATGGATGAGAACAAGTCTACCAACACATGATCTGTTTGGGGAGGAAAGGTGGCTGATCTCTCAAAGGAGAAGGGCCAAGCGCCTTTTCCTCAATGGGTTTTTATTGGGTCTGTTTACACAAGAATTCAGGTAAAGCTCATTAATCATTGCCAGGAAGTAAGGATCAAACAATAGAAAACAAAGAAGCCTGAGGATCTATTTTGAGTCAGGGTCACATAGCTAAAGAGCTGTAAAACTTTAAGGAACAAACTTGCTTCTTGCTTGGAACCTTATCAGTTAATTGAGAGCATTCTAAACAAATCAGGTTTCACAGGATTTTACATATTCTTTCTTAGGCCCTTTCCAGCACAGGGATGCACCACCCTCTGTCATTGTTTCAGGCTTAGGTGGAGCAAGGGAAGTAAGGCAGCCAAGAGATTAGGAGATTTCTATCAGACAATGAGGACGGGCTTTGCCAAAGCTGAGTGGCGAGGGTCCATCACCCCCTTTTGCTGTAGCCCTCAAAGTCTGTCCTTGGGAGCCTCCCACATGAACGTGCATGTCTTAGATCAT
Organism: Phyllostomus discolor; assembly: GCF_004126475.2. Classification (NCBI taxonomy): domain Eukaryota; kingdom Metazoa; phylum Chordata; class Mammalia; order Chiroptera; family Phyllostomidae; genus Phyllostomus; species Phyllostomus discolor. The sequence continues at coordinate 2,107,792 of NC_040917.2, read as the reverse complement.
TCTCCCTTTGGGGAATCTTACCCGTCATTGGCTAATCGACCAAGCATTGAGGGCCAGTTATGGATGAAGTTGAAGAAGCAGAAGTAATGTTCCTGCCAGGGAGATAAGCTTTTGTCTCCTCAGTGGCTTATGGTCCCAAGGTCACTCATCCAGCCTTAGCCTTGGCAGGGGGTTACAGCTTCTGAAACTAGGCAGGGTAGTTCCCAACAACCTCCTAGCATTACTGTGTGAGAGACTCAGAGAAATAAAATTAGTGTTATTCCACACACAAGCATTTCTCTAGAAAGACAAAAATGTTGAAGTGCAGGGGGTGCTCAAGACATTAGGGGCACTCAAGACACGAGGCACATAGTGTAAAAAATCCTATCACTATAGAAAAAAGGACTCCAAGTATCCAGGCCCAATATTCTTGGTTCTTTGTCCCTGCCTTAGCAGCTGATTCTGCTCCTGTGGAGACACCTGGCCTCCTGATTCTGCTCTCAGGACTCCTGGCTGTGAGCTCTGAGAAGGGAGACTTGTGGGCTCTAAAGAGTGTGATATTCCCACATATCAAGTCAGTGTTCACAGTGACTAGAAAACTGTCCTCTGCTTCTGACCCTCCTCAAGACAAGCCAGGACCCCTCTCACCACAGAGTCTTCATGTTTCAGGCTCTTGGATAATGAGTAAAAAAAAAAAAATAGACCCTTGGTGTTCTGTATGTCTGACATGTTTGCTTTTGTTCTGTTGTCAAATCAGACTAGCTAGGTTAGGGTCAGTGTGGGGGACCAACCCATGTGCTAAGAACAGGGGACAAGGGAGACCTGTAGATCATTACCATGAACATCATCACTGTATGTGCATGACTTATTGAGTACTAGAAGTGCAAAGTCATTAAGACCGCATGCTGGATTAATCACATGGAACCTGAAGGCAGAAGAACCTGAGGACATCTGAGGCCTCAAAGCTCCTGAGGGCTTCAGGGTTCATGGGTGTTGGATAAGTCAGTGAATCTTGCAGCTCCAGGGATGGGACCCCCCGCAGTTGCTTAACAGAGTCTGGACTAGGGGCTCCCTGCTGAGTCACTAGAGTTTAGCAAGGCAAATTCTCTGTATCCTGAGGTCTCTCAAAGTGAACAATAAGTCACTTAGGGAGAGTTGTGAAGTCAGGGCACAGCCTCTAATTTTGGACTAGAGATGCTGAGAAGTCCACATCCTGTCAGTGCAGAGAAGACCCTCCCCTGTAGGGCACATGCTGAGGAAGCAGGCACATGCTTGAAGTGCATGGCACGTACAAGCTCAAGGATGCTTGCCAGAGGTAGGTGCAGAGGGAGCTGGGAAGAATTTCCTTTGAGGGCCTGTGACTTCCTCTTTTCATGAAAACATCTAAAATAAGATTGAACATGAGGTGGCTGTAAACATCCTATTCTATCAGAACATTTACCAAACTCAATAATACATGAGAACCACAGTCAGTGAGCATATTTCTGTGAGTGCTCTATATCTGAATCTGAGGAACTGGATACAAGGATGGTTTTCTTAACTCACTAGGTGCAGCAATTTTCAGCCACTCTGATCCAGGAATGAGACCTTCAGGCATTAAAGCCCAAAAGTGGTTTGTGTGACACTCAAAGGCAGCTTCATAATAAGAAGCATGTCCTATGGGGGCTTGTTCCTCAGTGGGAGGAACTGTATCTGAATAGAGCTTAGGGACCTGGTTGGTGACACATGTCCTACAATATAGTTTAGGACTTTCATCCTTTGTCTCCCAATGAACATGGTCCCTTTGTCCTCTGTCTTCTACCATGTTGGTAATGTCTTCCACTATGAAAAACTCTTCCTCATTAATATGAAAATGATAAGAAGTGGTTTAGGTTAAATGAGGGTCCATCTGTACCCTGAGAGGATCATCCAGCACTTGGAATCATGATCACAGAATGAAGGGTAGGTGACTCCACACAGAGGCAGAGGGATACACAACAGCTTTGTGTGGATGTCAAGGCTGATGGAAAACACACATCACAAGGGGTCATGCAATGTTAATTATCCACAAAGTTGGAATCTCTGGGAGGATCACAAAAGACCCTTGCACAAGTCAGATTAAAATACTACATCCTGGTTAGCATTCCCCAGGGTGTTACTGAGGTAGGGGCCACCAACAAACAATACTAGGCCAAGGTTCTCAATGGGCATCTCTAATAAACCTAAAGATGTTCAGAATTTTCACAGTAAATGTGAAACCTGTGAGTACAGCCCTGCGATTCAGCCATGTCTCTTGCTTGTTGTACCCTGTTGAGGAATTTGTGTTAAATCTATTTTTTTTTTTTTTTGCAATTCCAATTGTCATTCCACAGTATATTACATGAGCTTCTAGCCTACAGCAGAGTGGTCAGAAACTTAACAGTTTGTGATGTGATGGGACAGTATTTCCAGTATCCACACTGCACCACACACAGTTATCACAGTATTATTGACTTTATTAAGAATGCTGTGATTTACCTCCTTATGTTTAAACTGTAATTGTCAAGGTGTACTTCTTTTTATCTTTCCCCCTTTAATCCAGGCACCCAAATCTGGGGCTATGAGTCTGTTTCTATTCTGCTTTTTTATCTTTTTCATTGAATTCCACATATAAATGAGATCACATGGCATTGGTGTTACTTCATCTAGGATCTTTTATTCACCATGATTCTCTCTAGATCTGTCCAAGTCCCAGATAGTAAAATTCAAATCTCTTATCACTGAGGATATCATGTTTTATGGCTGAGTAAAAATGATGGGTTACTTTTCAAATGAATTATTATTTTTTTTTATATTACCGACACAATGACTGTGTAAGACTATTTCTGAGAAAAGTGATATAACACAGCTGGAACTTGCTAGATGAGGAGGACAAATCACAACATCAGAAACAAGAACCCTGCAAGAACTAGCTCCAGACTTGCATCATATCACCATCCATGTACCTGGGAGGATCCCTTTCCTCTTCTCCACACTAATGCACTGAGCATGTGACTTCATGCAGAGATGACACCTGCCTCATGTGGAAAAAGTGAGCGCATTCTCAAGGGTCATGTGCGGATATGAAAATGGATGAAAGTGGAGGAGTTGAAGCTTCTGAAATTTACTTCCGATGAGCCAGGGACAGTTCTGTTTCTTAAATTGCTGACTACAACTACACCACATGTCAACAGAACCACAGATGCTGATGGTGAAAATAGCACAGAACTATAACACCTGACCAGATTTATATAAAATTAGATCCACCAATCCCAGGATGGAGATGCAATTTAAAGGATTTGTTTACTTAGCAATCAATGAGCAAACAAAATGATGTTATTCATATCAATGATGATTTCATTTATTTTCTGTTATCCCATGTTAGTGATTGGTATGGAGGTTTCTCATAATGAAATTGTTATAATTTAAAAATACTTACTCCCGACTTTCGGCAAGATGGAGGCATAGGTGGATGCACCGTACCTCCATGCACAACCAAGATTAGAATGACAACAACTTAGAGCCAGAATAACACCCAGAACTGACAGAGAATTTATCTGAATGGAAGTCAGACAGCCAAAAAGTTGAAGTAGACCTGTTCATCCAGACCGGTAGGAGGGGCTGAGACGAGGAGAGGGCGCAGGTTGCAGGGCGCAGAGATGGGGAGAACTGGGCACATAAGGCAACTGGGAGCGCGTAAGCCTTCCGGGACACAGCGGTGGACCCTGAGTACACAAGCAGCGGCTGGTGGACCCAGTGGGGTGGCATTGTGGACCAGGGCAGAGCGCGCAACCCAGGATCCCAGAGAAGGGACTGAGATCCCAGGAGATCAGAGCTACCACCATTTTTCCCTCCCGCCCCCACCCCTGCCCCCTCCCCCACATACAAGGTCACAGTCTAGCGACTGGGGTGCCCAGCCCAGGTGAACACCTAAGGCACCGCCCCTCATGGTAACAAGATCAACCGGACTGGGAAAAAAAAAAAAAAGGAGAGAGACAGAGAGAGGGAGAGAGAGAGAGAGAGAGAGAGATGTCTCCAACAGAAGAACAGATCAGTCCCCCAGGACTCATTCTTTTGAGTGACCAAGAAACACCCAATCTATCAGATGCACAGTTCAAAACACTGGTGATCAGGAAGCTCATGGAATCAGTTGATTTGGGGCACAAATAACATGGAAAAAATGCAGGTTATCATAAAAGAGATGAAGGAAGATGCACGGAGAACCAATAGTGAAGAGAGGGAAACTGGGACTCAAAACAATAGAGTGGACCAGAAAGAAGAAGAAAAAACAAACAAACAACCAAGCAGGAAATCATAAATAAATAAGAATAAATAATAATAATAATAATAATAAATAAAAAAAAACAAGGAGAAGCTTAGGAACCTCCAGGACATCTTTAAACATTCCAACATCCGAATTATAGGGGTGCCAGAAAGGGAAGAGGAAAAGCAACTGATTGAGCATGTATTTGAACAAATAATAAAGGAGAACTTCCCCAATCTGGCAAAGGAAATAGACTTCCAAGAAATTCAGGAAGCTCAGACAGCCCCAAAGAGGTTGGACCCAAGAAGAAACACACCAAGGCACATCGTAATTACATTACCCAAGGTAAAAATGAAGGAGAGAATCCTAGAAGCAGCAAGAGATAAGGGGACAGTAACCTACAAAGGAGTTCCTATCAGACTGTCAGCTGATTTCTCAAAAGAGACCTTACAGGCAAGAAGGGGCTGGAAAGAAATATTCCAAGTCATGAAAGACAAGGACCTACATCTCAGATTGCTCTATCCAGCAAAGCTCTCATTTAGAATGGAAGGGCAGACAAAGTGCTTCTCAGATAAGGCCAAGTTAAAGGAGTTCATCATCACCAAGCCCTTATTTTATGAAATGTTAAAGGGACTTATCTAAGAGAAGAAGGTAAAGAAAAAAAATCATGTATAGTAAAAGGACAGCAAACTCACAATTATTAACAACCACACCTAAAGAAAAACCAAAAGAAACTAAGAAAACAACTAGAACAGGAACAGAACCACAGAAATGGAGATCACGTGGAGGGTTAGCAACAGGGGAGTGGGAGGAGGAGAGAGAGGGAAAAGGTACAGAGAATAAGTAGCATAGAATGTAGGTTGAAAATAGATAGGGGGAGGGTAAGAATAGTATTGGAAATGTAGAAGCTAAAGAAATTATAAGTATGACACATGGACATGACTAAAGGGGGGATATGGGTGGGAGAGTGTTTACTCGGTAGAGGGGAGTGAAGGGGGAAATGGGGCAACTGTGATAGCATAATCAATAAAATATATTTAAAAATACTTACTACCCAATTTCCACCTATGTCTACACCTAAGCACATCTAGTCATGACTGAGATTCTTCTGTGTCCCCAATGTTAGCTCCTGGTTTTACCAGAGTCTAGGAAGTAAAAACAAATATGAGCAGTGAAGATGCTGAACATACAGCACCAAACTCCATGAAGTCAATGTGTCCCAGAAGCACTGTGTACATCTCTGTATATTTCATGCTTCTGTCTCCCATGTTCCACACAGACCTCCCCCAACACTGGGTCCACATGATCTAGGGTCTCCCTCTGTTCTCAGTTCATACTCTGATTGCTTTGTAAAAGGAATAGGGTCCAATGGAACTACTTGTCACCTGAACAGGAACCTCCTGCAGTTCTAATGATCCCTTTGGTCATGAGCATTGGATTCTCCTGGTGTGTTCAATACTGGTGATTTTCAAAGGCATCTCTCATTTTAAATACTGATCTTTTATGAACATTTACTCTCCAAGGTCATGTACCCATCTCGTGGAACATCTGGGTCATTGAAAATGGCAGAGGCTCAAATGTGCACAGTAATTCTTAACAGACATGCACACTTAGACATGTCACATACTAGGGCTTTGTCCCTTATGTCACTGCACAAACCCAAAGCTCAATATGGAGGAGGAGGACTTGCAAATAGGGCCTCTCTGCTTATGAAAAGCAGCCCAGCCTTGACCCAGCAGCTCTGGGACAGGAGCGCAACTCCAGATTCAGAAGTGTTCCCAGTCCATGCTCAGCACTGAACACAGGCCACTCACCATGGTGTTTGTGTTTTCCTTGTTGCTATTTTAAGAGGTGATTTATGGAGAAGGAGACACTGGGTATGTGAATTCATATGACTGAAAGGAACAGTGGAGGGTGACAGTTTCCTGACCTGATGTCTTTGTGTTTACAGGTGCCCAGTGTGATGTGCAGGTGGTGGAGTCTGGGGGAGGCTTGGTGCAGCTTGTGGGGTCTCTGAGACTCTCCTCCATGGCTTCTGGATTCACCTTCAGTAACTACAGAATGAATGCACTGGCTCCTCCAGGCTCCTTGGAAGTGGCTGGAGTGGGACTCAGCAATTGGTAATGGTGGTAGCACATACTACACCAACTCTGTGAAGGGCCAATTCACCATTTCCCAGAGAAAACACAAGAACACATTCTATCTGCAAATGAACAACATGAGAGCTGAGGACATGGCCATATATTGCTGTGTGAGTGACACAGTGATAGAAAGTCAGTGTAACCCCAGGCACAGACCTCCTGTGGGACACTATAGAGCTGGACTGTGGGGGACACTCAGGACACCAGGGGGTGTTTGGGTCACACTGAGCCCAAGAATCAGCTTGGGAGCAGCTGCAGAAGCATTTTAAGGGCTGGATTCCTGGCAGGTGTGGAGTTAACTCTCCACACAGCAATTTCCCTCTGGGAGCCTCCCTCCTTTCATGGTTCTTTGATGCCCTCTTCAGTAACTGACTTACAGAGGCTTGTCACCAGAGGAAAACATTCTCACACGATAGTAAGTCAGAATGTCACGAACATCGGCTTACCCCTATATTAATGAATCACCAAACCAACTCACCCAAATCAGCTGAATCCAACCAGAGGCTCTTCTGGGTCCAACAAAGACTCCATCCCCACACAGCTGAGAGTCCAAGCCAAACAACAGGATACATGAATGCTGGACAGTGGGCAGCAGGCTTGTAGGAACCCAGTTTCAGAAGAAAAAAGAAAAACACAAGGGTGATGGTCATTGCCTTAATTCCACCTCTGTGCCATCAGTAGAAGTTGACATCATGTGGATGTAGTGGCACTCCTGCCAAACCTTGGTGTGGATGCCCAGGGTGACGATATCACAAACACAGAGGGACTGTGGGAGTGTCTGTCCCTTCATCAAGGGGCATGTTGAGAGCAAGGCAGACTTATCAGCAGGTCAGGAGTGGCTGTGTCATTTCAAATAAGAGTCTGGTCCAGATTTTATTGTTCTTCTCTGAACTGGATCCTGCTCATGAAATGGTATTGTATGGTTTCCCTGTCCCACCTGCATCAAACTAGGGAGAATGCCCACTTACATGTAATATTTGCCACATATGCACAGGAGGAGAGAGAGGGGTGAATCTTAACATGTCAGCATCAGACATCAAACACTGGAGCCTGGCTCCTTATTTCACTGAGCACCTAGGAAACATGAGTGAGGACACACAGTCACTTATAATTATGGATAGAAAAACAAATTTAGTCCATAGAAAACAAGAATAAGTTATATGTATGCAATAAGGGGGAATAATAAGTTATATGAACATCTCTGTTCAGAGTGTAGGGTGGAACCTGTCCACTCTACAGGGATATCAGCTTGGTCTGAATGGCTTGGGTCCACTTTCTGCTTCCAAAGATGAGAAGTGTCCACACATTTATGGGGATCCTTATACTGGGAATTACTCCTGAATTAGCCTTCTAGTTGGGTGGAATCATGATTTGATTTGTTTGTTGTTGCTATGAGCTTGTGTTGGTGTCACTGCAAAACTCTGAGGTTATTAAAACCTGAAGCTCACGTGGTGGTGTTAGGACATGGGGCCTTGGGTCAAGTGATGGTCCTAGGGTGGAGCTCTCACGAATGTGAACATGTCCTTTGTAAGAGAAGACAGAGGAAGCTCCCTTGCCCCATCCACACTCTGAGATTACAGTGAGCAAATAGTCATATAGGAATTTGTTCTGTAACTGGCATCACTCTTCCGGAAGTTGTTATTGCATTTCTTACCTCCAGATTATTGATAAATAGATTTATTGGCCAATGATCCAGGTCACAGTAGACTGTTACAGCATCAAGAATATAGTTGGGTTGTAGAGTAACATGACCAGAAGGTCTGCCTTCCTGGATATTTGATGCCACACATGTTGTTAAAAGTACATCATCAGTGATGTTCAAAGGTAGTTTTTCTCTGGTGTTTTGTATAGGCAATTTTCCCTGGTTGAACATCATGGGAGACTGTTAAACAGATGTAGTGAGAAGTCAACATTAGAAGTGGGTGTAATCTATGAGCCCTTTCAGTATTTAAAACATCAGCTTGGATGGAGGTCCACATTTCACTGGAGGTAAAATCCATAACTGCATGTTTCTTCCAGTCACCAGGTCACAGGGACGTGACTGCTATGCACTTGAAGGTGTAGGCATGAATGCCACTTGGGTGTAGTATTAACCAAGTGGGACTGCAGATTTATGTAGTTTTTTTTTTTTTTAATTTTAACTAAGCATGCCATTTTTCAAACTTCCCAGAGTTTGTATGTAATAATGACAGCATGGTATTTAGATTATAGTAACACCTACCTGAATAACTATTAATGGGCTGTGTACATATGAGTCACTTGATGTGACAGTTGTTAAGCCATGTGGGGAGAAGAATGAAGAGGCTGAGCCCAGAGGGTGTCCAGGGCAGGTAAAAAAGGCTGTACATGTGTTTCTTCCTTCTTCCCACTATCTCCACAATGATGGAATCTCGGTGCTCAGATGCACAAAGGTCAGGAATTCTGTCTTGAAAGAACAAGAGACCAGCCCTTGCAGTGCCCACTGCCCTCAGTCAGGGAGGCTGACAATGGAGCTGAACCTCGCTCTGTATGTCAACACATGGACAATGTCATACAAAGGATTTATTCTAAGCTGAATGGCATGAAACACTGTGCACATGGAATATTGCTGTGAATTAAATTATGTTAAAATGACAGATGGAAGAATTTAGCAACAACAATAATAACTCTATAACACACAGACTAATCAGTCCTTTATAAAACCCTCCACCGTTAGAATGAGGGTACTTTTCCCTCTAGTCAATTGGGGACTGTCACTCGGGGACTTGGCTTCTCTGTCACTAAGGAGAGCATCACATGCAAATGGGCATCACCATATGCAGATAAACCTAGACTTGTGGCTGTCCCTGAACCTCAAGGAGATCTGTTCCAACTCACAGGTCTCTGCAGTTAGCACTCCCTGAAGCCATTAACCCAGAGGATGCACCATGAAGTTTGAGCTGAGCTGGGTCTTGCCCTGATGCTTTTGCATGGTAACAGAGAACCTGGGACATTCTGTGTGTGTGTGTGTGTGTGTGTGTGTGTGTGTGTACACGCACATGTGTGTGCGCTCGTGTGCATGCTCTGCTAATGAAAATCTCTTGTCTGTAGGTGTCCGATGTGAGATGCAGTTGGTGGAGTCTGGTACAGACATGATGCGGCCTAGAGGTTCTGTGAAACTCTCCTGCAAAGGTTCTGGATTCACTTTTCAGTGACTCCTATATAAACTGGACACAACAGGCTCCAGGAAAGGAGCTGGAGTGGGTAGGGGTCATGAGAAACAAAGCTAACAGTCACAGAACAGAATATGCTGCATCTGTGAAAGGCCAATTCACCATCTCAAGCACTGCCCATCTGCAAATGAACAGCCTGAGAGCCCCGGACTCCACCACACATTACTGCACAAGAGGTGCAGAGAAGGGAAGTCAGTGTGTGCTCAGATAAAACCCTTCCTGCAGGTGGGGCTGTAAACATTGGGCAAGGAGGTGGGACTCAGGGCCCACATGTTCTGCAGGCACAGGACCCATGGAGGTCAATTAAGGTTTTGTTTTATCTCTGACAGGGAGCTTCCTCTTCAACTGACATTCAACATGTAGGTCCCTAAGAAAGCATTCACCACAATGAGTCTAAAGTGGTTGGTTTGCCTCTATTGGCATGCAATGGGCAGATGTATATTATCTCTAACTTGGGACTCTTCCCCTGAATAGCTCTGTTGTGACTGTTGGTTTTGTGTAAGTTTGACTAGATCACAAGGTGCCCAAACTTTTGAATGATAGTTATTCATGGGTTTGTCCAGCTGTGTTTACAGGTAAACTTACCTTTGAAATGGTGGCTCAGAGAAGCAGCCCCCCCCCCCCCCAGGGAGGATGGGCACCATCCATTCCATTAAGATACTGACTGACACAAACTGAAGAGGGAAACTTAACCCCTTGCCTCCTGTGTGCTGGATTCTGTAGCTGAGCCACAGGTCTTCTGCCCTGGGCACCCTGGTCTTCAGCCTTCAAGTGAAGATGGATTACAGCAGCACATCTCCTGACTCTGCCAACCCAAACCACATCTCCTAGGCTTTTGAATATCTCACTGACTGTATTATAAGCATCAATTCCCTATAAAGGTAAATTTCAAGATGCACTCAATGAACAAACAGGAAGATCACATTAATTCATGTCACGTTAATTTGCAAAGCTATCACCTAACATTCCCTGTGCCCTGGACCTGTGAGGCCCATTTAATTCACTGGAGCCTTATGAAGACTCAGGAAAGATCACTGAGGATGGATAGAGCAGAACTGCATGCCATGAGAGCTCACTGAGACAGCATCAGCAGTCAAAGCTGACAACAAGGCATAGCATGTGGGTTCTCAGTGATTGATTTTGCAAGTGACTTTTCTCTATCTTGATCTTCCCCTTCATGTGGAAAAGGTCATGATGAACATTTACTGAAATGATAAAGATTTATTCAATCTGTAAGACTACTGTGAACATGTGCTTAAAAAGGATGCTTGCTTGATGCACATTCTAATCAAAAATACATTATGATAATAAGATTGACTTAGAGCGCAATTATGCAGTGACTTATATAAGGTGGTGGCACACATAACTGACACATGCTTGTTAATCCACCACTGATCCATGGTCCTAAGAAAATGGGAACTTTCTCAGTGTTCTCCATAGGAGCCACCTGTAACATTCCCCAGACAGCAAAAACTGAAACGGATGTTTTTGTCTGTCCCTGGATGTAAGTGAGATCTCAGTGCCTGCTGGGATGCTGGATTTGGAGTTTGTGGAACCCACATCGGAACATCGCTATAGCTCCTCCATGACCAGCCCTGGAGAAAATCACCTTTGTAAAGGAGTCTAAGTAATGACCAGTGGTGTCTGATTTCTACCCCTGACACCTTGATCAGTGTGAAGAAGTCCATGAGGGTGGCACAGGAATCCCAGATACAGGAGGAGATGGGTTTGGCTTCCTGTGTGCCGACTTATGCCTGTTGATTTTCTGATAGGGCTGGGCTACTTTTGTAATTGCCAGGTGATTCAGTTTCCTATAACATAGGAGTAAGGTGATCAGTCAGTGAAAATGAGAACTAATAATGCTCTGGCTAGTGTGGCTCAGTGGATTGAGTGGTAGCCTGCAAACCAAAGTGTTGCCAGTTTGATTCCCAGTCAGGGCACATTCCTGGGTTATGGGCCAGGTACCCAGTAGGGGTCATACAAGAGGCTACCACACATTAATGTTTCTCTTTGCCTCTTCCTCCCTTTTACTCTGTCTAAAAATAAATACATATATTTTTAAATGTAGCTAAAATTGATGTAATTTTGTCTATATTGGTACTGTTAAGGGATTGAAAAGACCACCACAACTCAAGTGCACAGCATATTTTCAAATGCTATGCCTGAGAATATTGTGTCCTGAATACACAGAAACTTCCATGTGGAGAAGGAGCTCATGACCCTCAGGCCACAGGGACTATCCCTCCCATCATGGCTGGAGATGGAGAGGGTTCCTGTGAAAGACACAGCAACCTTCCCTCTGAGCAAAACTATAGACGGGGTCCTCCCCACTCTGCTGCCTCTGAACATGATGGACCCTTAGTGCCAGAATCTGAAAATGTGGATTAGCCTTGATTTTCTTACATCATGTGTTCAGAAATTGGACGATACTGCATCATGGAGAGGTGTACTGCAACTTTGTTCTTCCTCTGCTGCACAAAAAGTGTGCTTCTGCCTGATGTCATTTGTGAGGGGTCTCTGCTGTGGGCCTCAGTGCCTTATGGAAGACTTAGCACAGAAATCCTTGGACAAAAATACAAGACTCACACAGCAAGGAACAAGGGGGCCCACCAAGCTTCTATAGTTACTCATATAAAAGTAGTCACAGGTGTTTGAGTTACAGAAAATGGGGTATCTGAAGAAACTGTCCTTTATGTTGGGATCTTATCTATAACTAACTAGAAGACAACATATTCCTAAACATCAAATTATGATTATAAACTCTTCCCAATTGTGGATGTTTTCATGTTTTCTGTTTAAGACCTTGGATGAAAAGCTAAGCCCTTATAATACCTACAAGAAAATAGATGAGATCTATGAAGATAGATGAGATCCAAATCTGCTTTTGCACACAGGAGGGTGAGGCCGGCCTTTCACCTGTTTGCAGTGAAACTCACAACCCAAATGTCGTCTTGTCCCAGGTCACACAGGGCATGTGGTCAGCAGATGAGATGTCCAGAGGGAACCTGATTCAGTGCCTCCCTACTTATGAGAACAGAGTTCCCTACATGCAAACCTCTCCCCAGCTCCAGGGTAAAACCTCCCTTGTGCTGTGGGGACTCACAGGTCTCTCCTCACATGGGGCTGGGGTGTAGGCAGAGTTGTGCTTTAGAGAAGATGAGACTCCTGGGTCTCCTCCTGTGCCTGGCCTAAGCCCCCCAGGGTGAGTGTCTCTGATATCAAATATGAGTCTCTGGGATTGTGGTGACTATACATGACTGCAGGGACTGATGCTCTTTGTCCCCAGGTGTCCTATGCCAATCATAGCTGCAGGAGTCAGGCCCAGGACTGGTTAATCCCTCACACACCCTCTCTCTCACCTGCACCGTGTCTGGTGGCTCAGTCACCAGCAGTGATTACTGGCACTGGATACTCCAATCACGAGGGATGGGGCTGGGATGGATGGGGTATTGGACAGGGAGCACAAGCTATAATCCAGCTTTCCAGGGCTACATCTCCATCACTTCTGACATGTCCAGGGACCAGTTCTCCCTTCAGTTGAACTCCGTGACAACCAAGGACACAGCTATGTATTACTGTGCAAGAGACACAGTGAGGGGAAGTCAGTGTGATCTCAGACACAAACCTCCTTGTGGGAGACAGGAGGGCTGTACTGTAGGGGGCACTCAGGACACAAGGGGGAGCTCAGGACCCAGATATCAAAGCATGCAAGACAGGAGGAGGTGAAGGCAGAGGCTAAGCCCTGGGTTACTCTATAGTCTGGCTTTCCCCTTCATATGACATCTGCTTTTGCATCTTCTCCAGAATCAGGATCAGGACACCAACAGACCAGACAACTCAGCAGAAAATGTCAGCTCCCAGGGCTCACCTGCCACCAGCTAGCAGAGCAGTGGTCAGTACTGACAGAGAAGAAAGGCCTGGTGATGGGGGTGCTCATTGTCCCAGCACCATGCACACAGCATGGCTGGCTGTAGTTCCTGTGTAAACCGAGGGTGGTTCCTCCCAAATTAGCTTCAGATGTAGAGTCTGATGATGCCCACACACTGAAGGATCCAATGAAGTTCTGTTCTGACTTGACTGAGCTCTCAGGAAGGCCAGGCAGGTTTCTCCAGCAGGGGTGAAGTGGCTTCAAGGAGGCAGACAAAGAGCTTGCCTCAGTGCTTTTGTGGTCAGAGGGTGAGGGAATCTCATGTTGGGTAGGGACTTGAGTGGATTGACTCTCCTACCAGGAACAAAGGTGTGATCACTCAGACTCTTCTAAGTATCCTTGTCTATATGAGGGCAGATGTTGGTGGGGAATTTGAGGCTTGAAAGCTCCCAGACATCCAGCCTCAAAACCTGAGGTCAGACTCCTGAGTCCTCAAACAACAGCAATGATAAGGTTAAAGGGAGGTTGTCAGGCACTGAGGTGTGCAGCATCCGGGACTATGAGCAACCAGGTAAGAACAGACCAGGGATTAGACAGGGGTCTGGATAAGACATCTTGAGTGTCATTTTCCACTGTCTGCGATTTTTTTTTTTTTTACATCACCAAGGGAGCCACCTCCTTCCATGCATGCAGCTTCTGGAGGGTCCCAGAGTCCTGAGTTAGACGTCCTGCCCTGGATCCATTCTCATAGGAGTGCAGTTCACATTTGCTCCGTGAGATGTAAAGTGTGATCCCAGGGACTATTCTGGGGTTTTGCTGTGGCCCTTGTCATTAACTGACACAATAAGGTCTCCCCATGATCTTCACACACCATTTCCCCCGAGTCCTCATTCAGCAGATGAATCTCCTAGTGGAAGATGATCAAGACACTAGTGAGGATGATGTGTGGCGAAGGTTGTCTGAATCTATTGAGATTGTGGGATACCTGGGTCATTTAACAGTCATTTTAGAGGTTTTACTGGGAGTGAGTGTGGAAGATACCAGCCAGCAGTATCCATCTCTGTTCCAGATGCTCATCAAAACACAAGAAAAACATACACAGAGACAACCAGGTCCTGTGGGGAAATAGGGATGTAATGGCCACTCTCTCTAGTGGGGAGTGTCCTATCTTTATTTCCAAGCAGATTTTTATTGAGAATACAGACTTAGTTTGTGGATTCACAGTCTGGCAGAAATGATCAAAAGAAGTAGGTGACTTACAAAGGTGCAGACAGAACCCCTACTGTGATTCTAGGCACAGACTGGAGCTTTAACATTTGAAAGGAGTAACAGAACACAAAGAGCAGTTTTGGTTTCCTGTCTGTGCTTTCAAATTCTAATCTAATAACATCCTCCAGCAAACAGGATCTCACAGGATCTTGCATATTCTATGTCCCAGGCCTGATTACCCCGGTGGTCCGCCATTTCTGGTCTGGGCTTGCACCACCCATGCTATTCCCACAGGCCTGAGTCAACAGAGACAAAGGCAGCCAGGAGACTTAGATCACTCACTTCTAAAAACAAGAACTCGGGCTTTGACAAAGCCAAGGGGGGAGGGGTTGATGTCCATCACCCCTTCATTTCCACAGCCCCGAGTCTCTCCCCTTAAGTCATTCCCATGTGATCACATCTGTCTTAGATTCATTCTCTTTCTTAGAGAATTGTTACTCATTATTGACTGCCAATCATGCAAAGGGAGTCAGGCATTAGAACAGGCAGCGTTCATACTAGGGAAATAAGTTTTGTCTCCTTAGTGACTCCTGGTCTGGAGGTCTTTCACTCAGCCTAAGTCACGGGGGGTTATAGCTTTCTGACGCCAGGCAGGGAAGTCCCCAACAAGTGAGTGTTGCCTTATTTGGTTCAACATTATCTGGGGGTTTCCATGATTGCGTTTGAAACTAGTGGGCTGAGTGGGTAGATTGCCCTCCCTAATATGGGGGACCTGCCCAATTGTCAAGGACTTTCAGGGGACCAATGTGACCCTCCTGTCTGATGGCCTTGGAACTGTAGTGTCCACAAGAGCTTTGTTCTGATTCCAGCTCCCATAGTACATGGGCTCCTTCTGTGTCTCAGTCCAGCTGTCCTTAGACTGAAACTGACCTTGAGACTCCTCTGTGACCCTCACATTGTCCTTGCTCCTTGAATTCCCCTGAACTTCATTCTCTCAGGATCTTTTATTTCCTCAGAGTCACAGTACAGAGGCAGGGTGTGTGTCCCCATTCCAGGAAGTCCAGGCTGAGGCAGGTGTGACCTGGAGGTGGACCTGTTCCTGGTCAGACCCAGGAACTACATCAGCCCAGCACTCCTCACACAGGCTGTGTCTCCACCTCCCAATTCACCTCGTCCTGCTCCTTCCAAGATAGACCTGAGACCGTGACAGGGGACCACAAGTACACTATGGAAATCATTATCATTTGTCCTAACAGCACAGCCTCTGGCCACAGGTGCTTCCTGACCATTCCCTGTGATCATGTGTTAACCTCATTCATGGAAGTTTGATGTCTTCCCTTCTTGTGCCCTTTCTGATCAGAAAAAAACATCAAAAACACCTGTTTACAGCAACTGAATTATTGTGAAAATGAAAGATGAAATAGAATACTCAATAAGCAACATCTTTTCCATCCACTCCACAAAATGTCATCCCCCCTAAAAAGAAGAGAATGTGTACAGATGCAAAAACATGCTTGAGACTTGGAGACACAAAGCCCAGAAAAGCACATCCCTCTCAGAATCTCAACAGCTGCGTGCCTCGACGTCTGTGAGAGATGGTGTGGTCAAATATGTTCACTCCACACTGCATAAAGATAAGGTGGACAATGTAATGACTGCACTTACATATCTGATGATTAATTCCCATCATTTCATGTAGAGACAAATAAGTAAAAAGGAAGAGAATAGAATACAAGAATATAGAGGAAGACGAAGGTAAATGTGGGTTTCCTTGTACTGAGAACTGTTAGGATCTACTCTCATTAGCAACTTCCACACATACCATAGAGCAGTTTTAAACCTACTCATCATGCCATCAACTAAATCCCAAGGACTTCCTTATCCTGCAGCTGGAAGTTTATACCATCAGATCATCAACACCCACACCTCGCCATGCCCAACCCATTTTTGCTCACCACAAATATGATCTTCTTAATGTTTTTTAAATCCACATGCAAGTGAAATCACACAGTGTTTTTCCTTCCACATCTCATTTACTTTGACTACCATCATGCCCTCAAGGTTCATTTACTATTGTCAGTAATTTAGGGTTATCATTTTTAAATGATTTTATTTATTTATTTATTTTAAGATTTTGTTTATTTATTTTTAGAGAGGGAAGGGAGGGAGGGGGGAGAGAGAGACAGAGAGAGGGAGAGATCAATATGCGGTTGCTGGGGGTTATGGCCTGCAACCCAGGAATGTACCCTGGCTGGGAATCGAACCTGGGACACTTTGGTTCCCAGCCCACGCTTAATCCACTGAGCTACTCCAGCCAGGGTTTTTTTTTTTTTAAGACTTTATTTATTTATTTATTTGTTTGTTTGTCTGTTTATTTATTTTTAGAAAAAGGGTAATGAAGGGAGAAAGAGATGGATAGAAACACCAATGTGTGGTTGCCTCTTGTGTGTCCATTACTGGGGACCTGGCCAGCAACCCAGGCATGTGCCCTGACCTGGAATCAAACTGGAAACCCTCGAGTTCACAGGCTGCCACTCAATCCACTGATTCACACATGCTGGGGTAGATTTTCTTATTTTTGTGGCAAATAATATTCCATTATGTATACTTCCTTTATCCATGTCTTGGCTACTGTATATAATGTGAAAATCAGCATGGAACAACAGATGCATCTTTTATAGTTACATTGTTCCCTTTGGATACCTACTTGGGGCTGGAATTTCTGGGTCATGAGGCTGTTCTGTTTTTAATTTCTTGAGGAACATCCATATTTTTCTTCCTTCGTGCTTGCACCGACTTACATTTCCACTAATAGTGAAGAGGTTTCCACCAGCTGCATGTTCTTACCATCCATCTAATCCCTTGTTTATGTTCAAACATTTTTCTTCATTAATTTGGATATTTGATGTTGAGCTGTAGTTATTTTTATACTCTTGATGTTAATGCATGATCAGATATATAACTTGCAAATATTTCCCCACACGTAGCTTGTCTTTCACTTTGTTGATGATACTCTTTTCACATACAGGTGAGGTTCAGTTTAGTAGAACCAAATTTGCCTCTGTTTCTTCTTATTTACTGTGTTTTTATCTCATATTGAATAAATTATTGATGAATGTAGTTCAATCATTTCTTCAATATGTTGTTCACAGGATTCTGTACTTTTAAGTCTTATAGTCAGATGTTTAATCCATTTTTGACTTATTTATTTTTTGTATGGAACATGGAACAGGGGTTTGTTTCATTCTCTGCACGTGTATATCCAGTGAACCCGGCACCATTTTTGGTGATACTTCCCTTTCCACATCAAGTGTTCAATAAGTGGATCAAAAATTAACAAAATCTAACACACTTTCCTGACAAGGAAAACACTCAACACACTCAACACGCACGCACACACACACACACACACACACACAGAGAAGGAAACTCCCATATATATATATATATATATATATATATATATATATATATATATATAAACACCATGTATAAAATCCCACAGATAACATAATTTTCAGTGGTGAAAAATGGAAGCTTTTTCTCTAAGATCAGGAGTAAGACCATGATATTCATTCTCACTGCTTGCATTTGATATGATACAGGACATCCTAGCAGGAGCACTTTGGCAGAAAATTAAATGCAATTCATTTAAATCTTAGTGGCGGGTTAAAATGACCAGACATCGCATGAACTTACATTGGAATTTCATTTAATTTCAATAGTTAGATGAAGCTTTTCTTTTGCAGAAAGATTTAATGCTGTGTGGATGAGGGGAACCTTGGCAAGCTAGGTCCCCAGGAGGTCTCTGTAGATGGAAATAAAGAGTCATCCCAGCCTCAATCTTGTTGCTCCAAAGGGAAAGGGGGTGGTTATTCCCTCTAGTGGAGAATGTCCCAAGCCCTTCTCCTACACAGCTTTTATTAGGATTGGGAAGTGCAGGGGGACAAAGCACACATGCATAGCTTATCAATTGATGTCCAACAGGCTGTAGACATAAAAACTAACACCATCCATAGATAACAATTAAAATAACAGAATTCTTTTCAGGTTGGGGTCTGTGTGACATGCAGATGCCAGATGGTGTAAAGACATATATCATGAGGTAGGGAGCTTCACCCCTTATGCCTTGAACTCAAATATCTAGGGTATACTAAGAGGGTTTATCACTGAGCAGAACCAGCTTCAAAGAAAAAAAAATGTACATTTTAGGCCTGATTCCCAATGTACCCTCAGTGTTAGAATTGAGTCATGCCTGCCACCTGCCTTATGACCTGGTTTTCCAGGGAAACTTACTAACCTCTTTCAGAGCTTGCTCTCATGGTGCTACAATCCCCAAAACCACACAGAGTGGTACCCGATGGGTGTAGATTTTGTTTGCACTTTTGCACACAACTCTACTGAATTCCTTGGAAAATTGAACTAAAATGCACATCTGAATGAAGTGTGCATGAGTCCATGGATATATATGTGTTGATATGTGGGTGTTGCAAAGCAAACTTCCTTCCTTATATAAATTGAGTTTGTAGACAAATGTAGGTTCATCTTATCCTTTCCAAGATTCAGAAACATGAGTTGAGCCCAGGACATAGCGGTTTTGTCACTGGGGCTTCTCTGAGAAAAGGCAGCGAGGTGCACACATGGTTGAAGGGCCATTCTCAGCCCATTTGCAGGTCACCTGCAGTCTCCCCTCTGACCCTGAGAGCAATGGGATGTGCAGTAGTGTGATCATACTGCCAGTCCATCCCATTTCCCACTCAAACTCACCACAAGAAACGCCATGTGAACCAGAATTGCAAACATAGCACAACTTTGGTTTCACAACACCAAAACCATCAAAGGGAATATGATGATTCCCTTTCTGATTGCCAGAAAGGGAATCATCATATTTAATGCAAAAAGTACAGAAGGACTAACTATCACAAATCATGGAGTGCGGGATGGCCACTTGGAGGTGCATACATGGCACTGTACTAATCTCAAAATGCCAGGTTTCTGCACATTATATCACATAGTATCGGGATCCATGTGGATCAGGAAGTGACAGGGAGTACAGGAAAGGGGACCATCACAGTGCTGTCATCTGTGTGTCCCCTGCAGCTACCCAGAGTCTGTCCTGGGTCACAGGAGGCTGTTTTGTCTCCTGGGATGACTGATAAGCAAGAAAAGACCCTGTGTTCCTGGCATGTTCCAGTGGGATTCACATTCAGGGCTGACACTGTTGTGAACTCACACTTGTTCATACAGTGAGCACAGATGACGTGTCCATTGACTTTGCTCACCTTTACAGCCCAGCCTTCACTGTCTCAGTATCAGAAATGTTAAGACAGAAGAGAAATGGGCTGCTGCTCTTACCCAGGACCACAACTCTGTGTCTCTACAGTCATCCAAGCCCACCCCTCTAGGACAGGAACCACACAGAAAGAAGCCATGCATGAGCACACAGAACATGATGCTCTCTGCTGGATGGGGTCTCACCACTTTGCCTCATCCACAGCTAGGGCACTTCTGAGGGCTTTGTGCCCTGTGGGTCCTGGTTCTGATTGGTGCTGTCCCCAGGAAGAGTAAATATGGGACCCACAGTTCAGGCCTCGCTGATCTTCCAGCACAGACTTGCCACCCCCCCGCCCCCACTTCAGAGTCCTGAGTACCCATAGGGATCAAGACCATGGGAGTGAATGCAAATCTCACCTAACACCACCCTTGCTGGGTTGAAAATCTTGGCACAGGACCAGGGTTTTGACACTTGTGCACCCCATGGACACACTGTGGCCCACTCTCATGCTTCGGACCATCCTTTCCTTTGTGTTCCTGTAAGGGACACTCTCAGGGATGAAAATATTCCTACCTTCATCTTCAAGTGGCTTCACTTCCTCTTGTCCTTTCTCTGCAGAGTTTCTGTCTCAGGTCACCATGCATAAGCCTGGGCCTGGGCTGATTAGAATCTCCCAGATCCTCACGCTGACCTGCTCCTTCTCTGGCTTCTCACTGAGAACTACTGGTACAGATGTCAGGTGGATGTGTCAGCCCTCTGGGAACACACTGGGGTTGCTCAGAGATGCTAGATGGGATGATGATAAGTACTGTAACCCATCTCTGAAGTGCAGGGTCACAGTCTCCAAGGACAGCTGAAAAAATTACGTGGTTCTCATAATGACCAGCATGGGCTCTGCAGACATAGCCACAGGCTACTGTGCATGGATGACACAGAGACACATCCCAGGGGCTCTTTAACAAGAACCTGGATTGGTGTCATCAGGGCCCCACATCTGCAGGACAGGAAAACACGAGGGGATGGTGTTTCCTGCCAGGCTCTGAGGGTTCCTCTCGTCTCCCACAAGCTCCAAGCCTGATCTTGCTTTCATTTCTCTCCTTAGAAGACCCCACCTCTGTTGGTGGTGCAGACAGGCAGATGATGAATTCTATCTCCTAAACATCCAATGTGGCAAGGTCAGTTACATAGGACAGAAGCATGACCCACAGGATTCATTGTTCCATGGGCCTCTCTTCCTCCAAGACACAGAATACAAATAAACACCGAGTCCACCTTTGTTGAAAGATGAAATTACATGTTAGAGAAACATTAGCTGATAAGAAAACTTGACTCTCCATCCACATGCTCTGACCAGAGCAAGAAGCTTGTAAAAACAGTTGAAATGTAGCTGGTCTGAAAATACAAAAACAGGAGTAGAGGAGGTGAGAGGAGACAAGGAATGGTGAACTCCCTCGCACAACTACAGGAACTGAGAAGACCTAGGACCACTGAGGCACAGGGCTCCCTCTGCCTGGCATTGTGGACTTTCAGCCCATGTAGGGGTCCCCAATCCACAGCAACAGAGATGGAAATGGGAGTCCATGTAGCACCTGGTGATGGGAATTTGTGTTTATTCTGTTCACCTGGGAAACTCAGAATGCAGTGTCCCAGGGATGGAGAACCCCCATTGTTACAACACCAGGATCTGTGACTCCTGGAGAGACCTCAAAGCAGCTCAAGGCTGGAGGAGTGGTATGCCAGATTCAACCAGCAGTGACTTTCTGGGGCTCTTTACTCTATTGAAAGACTGTGGGCAGAGAACCACAGGGAATCTTGAGTGTGTTGCTTGAGAAAGAATACAAGTGTTGCCCACCTCGGGTTCATTGACAACACTCCACCCCCGCCTACGGAATTCCTAGGATTGCCTTGTCCTAGTCCTATACTTTCAAGGCAAACCAGTATGGCATGGGTTGGATATTTGATCCCACTGTCCTGGATAGACCTCACTGGAGTGAGGGGAACATTTTTTCCTTTGGAGCCTGAGAGAGGTTGGGGATATTGGAGTGCCAAGTGGCCCTGATTCTTCTGTGATCTCTTTTGGTTTCATTAGGTGTTGTGAATGTGCCAGCAATACACACAGATTTGGGTTTTTGAATTGTGTCTCCCAGGTGGACTTCCATCCTTGAGTTAGGTGGGCATGTTCTGGGCTGTGTAGCTGCATTACAAAGAAGCAGACCTGAGGTCTCCAGAGAGTTTAGCTTCTGCAGCTGTGGGGAAGAGAGGAAGTGCTGCTGGCAACAGAGGGGGCAGAACAGGGACTGTGTGAGTTCAGGATAGTGATCCTGGGCCCAACAGACTTTAATGCCAGGTGTCTGTGACAGTTGCAGGTGAACCTGATTCACCCCAGATGATCCAGGATCACATCACAGATGATGCACAATGATACACAACCTTCTTCATTAAATTGTTGACTGAGTCCACAGGTGTATTTAGCTCAGGAGAGTAGGTAATGCTAGATATAAACACTCATTCATGTGCTCATTTGAGCAAAGGGGTGTGACAACATCACTGAGCATGCCCCACTCTCCTCTGGATTAGGGTCAGGGGACTAGGGCTGGCCAGTGGAAAGTATAGAGGTCTGGATACTCACTGTTACCAGATAGGGCCTCTTGTAAATGGCCAAGGCTGTGACCACGGGGGCCACTCAGCATCCCTGAACACAAGGATCATTCAAACAGCAGGTTCATTTGGATATTTGTGCTGTTTTTCTGTCTGGTTTCCTCTTCCTTTAGGGGATTCTCTGGATTCCTAATTATGTTCTCATCTCTGAAATCTCTGAGTGAGAAAACTCTGTTTTAAAGGAAGAAACTATTCTTATGTGGACAAGGCAGAGTCTCCTTCAGGCACTCTCATGCCCAGTTCGAAAGAATCATCAGACCTTCTGAGCCACGTTGTCTGAGTCTAACCAGAGGCTCTGCTGGACCTGACAGTCAGTCCATTCCCACACAGCTCAGTGTCTATGCCAGCCAGCAGGAGGATGCCACCTGTTCAACAGCAGGAACCAGAGGTGTATGAACCCAGTTTCAGAGAACAGAGACATTAAGTGACCATGGTCATTGACTTGGAATCATGCTCACAGCACTAAGTGTAGGTGGCACCACACAGAGTTAGAGGAACTCATGGCAGCTTGGTGTGGTTGTCTGAACTGACCATGCATGCACACACACACACACACACACACACACACACACACAGCCAGATGTAAGTAGGCTTTGGAGGAATGAAAACTTGTATGGTGTGAAAACGGTACAGTTTTTTATATGGTGGGAAACTAGCCTGGGGAAATGTCTGCCTGGGAAACTGCCTGCTGTCTCTACCCAGGACAAACAGATGCCCGGCAAAGATTAGGGTCTGTGGTGAGCCTATCCAGCATAACAGGGTGCAGCTCTAACTTGAATCTGACAAGATGTATCAAGAACAATGGTCAGCAGAAATGGCACCCAGCAACCACCTCTAGCCAACCGGACTCTGACATCTTAACCAGTTACCCTTCATGGATTTTTGAGCTTAAAAACCCTGCCTTAACAACAGCCGAGTGAGTCTTAACCTCCCTTGGTTGGCTCCCCAACCTCCCTTGCCTGGCCCC
Organism: Phyllostomus discolor; assembly: GCF_004126475.2. Lineage (NCBI taxonomy): Eukaryota > Metazoa > Chordata > Mammalia > Chiroptera > Phyllostomidae > Phyllostomus > Phyllostomus discolor. Next base: position 2,084,243 of record NC_040917.2, on the reverse strand, counting down.
ACTTTTCCCCATGAGCTGTGACCTTCCTTGGTCGACCCCACTTTCTCCACTTTCCCCTGCAAGTCTGAACTTCCCTAAGGTGGCTCCCCTTTTCCTCTTATTCTTGCTAACAAACCCTGTTCCTTAGCTTGCTGCATCTGTCTGGTTTCTTGAGTGGCTCTGACCTAACACACACCCAAAGGGGACATGGGGTGTTTATCATGCACAGAGTTGAAACGTCTAGGAGGAACAGGGAAGGCCCTTCATCAAGTCAGATTATTACACTAAGTCCTGGTTAGCAGTTCACAGTGTGTTTACTGAGGGATGATCCACCAGCAAATACTAGGCTGTGGTTCTCAGTGGGGGTTTCTAGTAAACTGAGAGGGCTTTCTGCATTTCCCCAATAAAGATGACACGTGTTAGCAGCATTGTGAATTCAGCTACGTTTTATGCCTGTCACACTGTGATCTAAACTGTTTTCTTAGCCTCCCTGAAATTTCAGATAATTTCCTTGTTCCTCTTTCAATTCCTGTTGACATTCTATATCATTCTATATGAGCTTCTGTAACAGGGTAAAGCCAGAGGCCCCCTAAAGATGGATTGGTAAAGGGTTCCAGAACTCAGGGTATCCAGGAAAATTGAACAAATGTACATGTCCTCGCCCTCACAAATCTGAACTGGGGCATGGGACATATGGAACAGGGCCATTGAGAGTTGTTCTTCATAACAACAGTTTGGCAATTAACTGCTGGTATGGTCATTTACTATATCTATAAATTTTAACTGGTTTCATGGATATATTAAATACCTGTGGTCATGCTTAGAGCCAGGGAGTTGGGAGGCACTTCAACCCATGAGGCAACTCTCTCTGGTTATAGTACCTGGGTGAGAGCTTGGAACTGAATGGCTCCATGCCATGGGGTCATGCCTAGCCAGACTTACTATGGCAGCCCAGAAAAACTGGACAGATATGGGGGTGCTGGAAGATGCAACTGATTGTTAGAGGAGTCAGAAATGGGGCTGTAGAGGGATATTGGTGCTGGGATTTAAACCTAGGCATGGCAGCCATCCATAGTGGGGACCATGAGGCTTTGGCATGCATCCATTTGTCACATGGCTTAGGAAAAAGGAAAGACCTTGCTTGGAAGAGAAGGGGTGAGAGGACTCTTGTTGGTGGGCCATGAGAAGATGCTACATGCTTTTGGATTGACTGGGGATCACAGCGGCAACACAGCTGATGGTGCTGGGAATGGAGGGGCTACCTGAGCCAGGGACTTCTACTTCTTTTCCTGTGACATGGTACCCCAGACTGGGAATAGGGAGAAGGAAGGACTGTGTGCAACTGTGTGTATTCTAAATGATGTTAGTATTTTAATGAAGACATTCAGTCATTACTCTAAGTCTGTATAATTTTTGAATAAATAATCCCTTTCCTTCCCACCAATTTCTGGCATTTAGAGACTTCATTCCCTGGTGGCCAGAAAGGAAAACCTACTACAGGGTGTGGGGGCATCCCAGGAGCAGAGGAGGGGTTCATTTATAATAGTATATCACTCTACCCACAGGTCTGTTCTGTAACACTTCTAGTCTACGACAAAGCGGTCAGACATTTGTACAATTTGTGATGTGATGGTCCTACAGATCTCATACCCACCTGGCACCACACACCATATCCACGATATATTTGGCTGTGAAGTACTTTACATCCCTGTGAATAATCTGTACTGATCACTTTTATTTCTTAAACCCTTTGCCTTTTTCACCCAGTCTCCCAAATTTCCTCCCTCCCCTAGAAACCCCTAGTCTGTTCTCAGGGTCTGTGTGTCTGTTTCTTTTCTGTTTGTTTATTTATTGTGTTAAATGTCCATCTGCCTGTGCCCTCACAGCATCACAAACAGCCACACCCTCCCTTACATAAGTCCTGATTGCACAGCCCCTCACCATGGGCTGGACATAGAGAGCCCTCTTGCTGGTGGCATTGGCTACAGATAAGAGGCTCCCCAGTATCTGGGTTGAGGATGGACCAGGGGCAGTCAATGGGGATTTCCACCCACTCTTGTCTCTTCTCCACAGGTGTGTTCTCTGAGGTGCAGCTGGCGCAGTCTGGGGGTGAGGTGAGGAAACCTGAGGGCTCAGTGAAGGTCTCCTGCAAGGCTCTGGGTGCACCTTCACAGACTACTATATGAACTGGTTTTGACAGGCTCCCCCAAAAGGACTTGAGTGGATAGGACAAAATTTACCCTGGAGATAGTGACAAAAACTAGGAACAGAAGTTCCAGGGCAGAGTCACCATGATGGCAGACAATTCCACAGACACAACCTACGTGGAGCTGAGCAGCCTGAATACTGAGTGCACATCTGTGTATTACTGTGTGAGAGACACAGTGAGGGGAAGTCAGCATGAGCACAAACAACCTCTTTGGGGAGACAGGATGGCTGGGCTGTGGGGCAGGTCTATGTCTGGGTGGGAAAAAAAGGGCTTTTTCTTGAGAGCAGGGATTTCCTCTCAAAACTCTCAGCTGCATCCAGGGACACATCTTCCTTCTTTGTGGCTCCTACTTTCAGCATTCTCACTGCAGGCAGCAAAGGAGAAAGTGATGCTGTCTGTCTGCACATGAGATTCCACCGTGTGCCTGGGACCTTTCCTTCACCATGCTCCTGTGTGTCATTTTCCTTCCTTGATAATCAACTACCCAGAGTGCTCTTGTCTTCCCTGTGGATGAAACCGTTTCCCACATAGCCATTCCTATCTTTGTACAGGCCCCAGTATGCTGAGCTCAGTCTCTCTTTCCCCCAACATGCACACAATTTCATCACATGTCTCCTTCATTCTCACAGGCACACCACACCCATACAGGGGTCACAATCTTCCCCCAGAACCTTTGCCCCTCAGGTCTCTGTCCTCCCTGCCACATGTTATCCTCTTCCCCTCATTTACTGAGTGGATGTGGAAACACACCCCAAACTCTGTTTCAACAATAACTGTATCATTACTCTGATGTTTTTTTTTTTTTTTTTTTTAGCTTCCTTCCCGAAAGGACACACGATTCCATTTGTGTCCCAACTGGAGAATTCAGAATAATTGCCCCATGTCAACACCTCTAACTCAGACATCACTAATTTAATCACTCTGCAGAGTCCTATCATATAAGAGAACACCCTTTGGTCCCAGCAGCTGGAACCTGGGTGTTCCTAAGCACTCAGGTTCAACCATCATGGTTTCAAGAGGACCTGGGTCTCAGCAGCACCTCAGGAATCAGGGGACAGGCTTCCTTCCTCAGCTGCTTGAAGTTGTGTGGGGGGTGTCCATGTGTGCACACACATGTTAACATGTTGGCACATGTGGTGTGACTTCATGTTGTATAGTACGTGTGCTCATGTGTGATTTAATCTCTGAGTCTCCCGCAGCTCACAGAAGGACCTCCCCACACGTCAGTGAGAACCAGACCCTGGGTGAGTGCATGCCTCTAGAAAGCCTAACTTTTGCTCTAAGTCATCTGCGTGTGACCCCAAGGACAAGAGTGTCTCTTAGACACAACGTGATCGGGGACCTTCTCACTGAGACATACTAACTTCTGAGGGTCTGAGATAATGCATGTAAAAAGCCTGAAAGGTGAACTGTTACTTACTCAAGTGTCCTCTTTTCCCCGGGTGTCCAGTCAGGACTCAGCTGCACAAGTCAGGCTCAGGGCTACCGAAGCCCAGAGCACAGCTGCCAGAATGGGGTTCATGGGACAAGGGGTGCTGCACACCCCAATTTTACTCACAGCAGAATCCAGGCACACATACTGGATCCTGCTCTCCCTGAGCTGATCTCCATGACCACCGAGGACATTTCCATAGGTTAGTGTACCATTCAAACAGAGCGAGACAGTGCCAGCCCAGACACCACAGTCCATCTTCAGTGAGCAGCCATGGGGCTGGGCTCCAGGGGCTTCTCAGGGCACATGGATGCCTGGGGCCCATGTGGTGAGCAGATGACGAGAGAGGCTGGGAAAAGGATTCTTGAATTAGCCTGCGATTCCTCTTCACATAGACCTTCCCTCCTGTCCTGGTATTTACACGTGCATCTGTTTGTTATTCTGTGTGTCCGTGCGTCAGTTAATGTGTGCATCTGTGTGTCAGTAAGTGTTACTGTGTGCTTTACCTGCACATGCAATTCTATGTGTTCTTAAGTGTGTGTGCTGTGCACCTTCATGTATGCATAATATTATGTGTGTTTCTAAGTGTTTTTATACTTTTAGTACTGATGCGACTTTTACAGAAAAGTAAATGCTTAATGTTTCTTTATAACATTTCCTAAATTTCAACTAACTGCTCATCTGCTGAGTAATATGTCATGACACATTCTAGTGTGCATGCTGTTTTTTGGTGTTATTTTACCTCTTCACCCCTGAGTCTGAGCTCTGCAGGCCTCCTACTGGTGATGTGTGTGTGTGTGTGTGTGTGTGTGTGTGTGTGTGTGTGTGTGTGTGAAGTGCTGCACCTATCTCTCAGGTGGACATGACTGCACAAGGTGTCTGACTCCCCATGTGTCCCTCCCTGTTCTGGCTGCAGTTCTCATGGATCCTCCATCAGCTGTCAGGCCTGATCAGGCTCAGAAATAGTGGGCCTGACCTATCATCTTGGGATCCATCTGGATCCCTGAAAGGGCTGTCAGTTCAATGGTCCAGACACAGGATCCCCCCATTTATCCCTAGGAGGAGCCCCTCTCCCTGCAGGAAGCAGTGCTAACAACACAGTGGGGACATGTGACTCTGTCGACTAGGATGTGCCTCACTGAACTCTTTGAAGATTTCCTCATGGATCCAAGGTTTCAAGCTTGACTGAGAGTGGAATTTGCATTGGTATTGTGTTGGGTCCTAGGAACAGTCCAGGGGGCCTTGAGTCCCTGGCCCTGATATTCAACAAGTCCTATCTATGATCATGATGGTCAGACAGGGCACATGATTAATCAAAAGATTTAATAGAAACATATGACTTTGTTTCACTTGCAAATAACTTTCATATTGAACATTTCAGCACATAACCAAATGTGCACAGAGTGAACATATCTGCTAGCAGAGTGACCAGCATCCTTCCTGTTCCCTTAGTACTTGACCTGTAAACACACAGTCACACACTGTCACACACAGTGACACACACAATCACAACCCAGTCAGCCACACACAGTTACAAACAATAACACACAGTCATATACTCATTTTTGAAAGTGACATATATTCACGCACAAGCTGTGATACAAAACAGTTCGTGTTGTTGCACACCCTTTCCTCTAAAATGTGTCAGGTGTTTTTTTTCTCCACTCACTAATGCCCATTTCACATAATGCCTAGGTCTGATGGTTCACCTGCTGCAATTACTACAATTTATACTTAATGGATGGCCTTGACTAGCATTTATTTTATGTTTACCTCCTACAGCAGCAATTATTATAAACAAAATTACATGTTGGGAAGTGATGCAGTACTGGGAATACATGAGTAGATCTATAAATGAAAAGTGTAATTATGAGTAACTTTGTAATTTTTCCCCAATGATTCCAGGAGCTTATTCAGAAAAGTCATCCCAACTCACCTTTAGACACGAGGTGATAGTAGAGCAAACATCACCACCAACTCCTATGTCACAATAGAATAGTATAGCTTCTTTATTTCCATAACCACAGTCCAGCATGGTGAACTTGCATTTTGATCTGTAACTGTGTTTCCTAATAATCTTTATAAAGTCAGTAAAGTGCACAATTAATTACTGGTCTCATGAATGGGGAGACATTTTGTGAGGAAATGTCCAGGAGAGTTTACTGGGGGGTAAAATGTGGGAGAACCCTGTGCTCTCCCTGGTGGCCCCACATGTCCCTCCTCTTCTTCAGTCTCTGCTTCTCTTAGCAAAGGGGCAAAAGTAAATGACGACAGAAACAGAAACCTCACCACAGTGTAGTGTAAATGCAGCATGCTGGTGGTGTCCGGGATGGGATTAACTTGTTACAGAGTGTGACCAGGTCTTACAAACTAGATGTAATGTAGACAACATGACAATTTTGAAATCTAGTTTTATATATTTTAAATTTCTTAGACATGATAGAAAATACAAAAAGAACCATATTATTATGTGAAGTATACACTTCTGTAATGTTAAGTATATTCTCATTGACAAAGAACAGGGTAAAGAATGCTTTCATATTGCAAATCTGACATTTTTTACACGTAAATCCACCTACAGCCCCCCATGTCTGGCACTCACCATCCTGTTTTCCATTTCAGCACACCTGCCTGCTCTAGATAGAGAACTTGTATAAGTGGAATCATCCAGGAGTATCTTCTTGTGACTATCTCATCTTTCTCATCATAAAGTCCTCAAGGTCCATCCATGCTGAAGCATCTGAGACGGTTTCCCATTCTCAATGCTGCATAATATTCCAGTGTGTGTATGAACTACATTCTGATAACCCCTTCATCCTTTAAGGAGCATTTAGGTTGCTTCCACCTATTGTCTGTTCTGAATCTGCTGCTATTATCATGGCTGTCTCACCATCTCTGTGACATTACTCTAGATGTTCACCCAGGAGTCCAACTGTTGCACCATATGACACCTCTATTTGCAATTTTTGAACAGTCTCCATACTGCTTTTCCTAGTGGGTACAGAAGAATTCCTGTTTTCCATATTCTTGCCAACACCTGTTATGTTGTTTGGTTTCTTTTCATTATAAACTACCTAATGGATGGGAGGTGACATCCCATTGTGGTTTCCACTTGCATTTCTCTAAGTATCACCAATGTTCGCCATCTTTTCAGATGTGCGTTGCCCATTTGTATGTCAGCTTTGAGAAATGTCTCTTTCATTTTTCACCCCACTTTCCTTTTGGTTGTGTGGAAACAGGATCAGTCCGCTCTGTATATTTTTAAGGTGTACAACATAACTGGATTTACATAAATTTTGAAATGATTACCACAAAAATAGAGCTAATAACTATTATTTTATATGGATACAGGATAATACAAAGGAAGGGAAGAGAAGAAAACTGAAGAAAAAGAAAGAAAATGGGGGTTTCTTTTTGCTGAAAACTTTTAGGATCTATTCTATTTAGCAAAATTCACACATACCTCACAGCAGTGTAAAATCTAGTCATCCTGCTGCCCATTCCATCCCCAGGACTCACTTATCCTGTGACTGGACGTTTGCATCTTCAGATCATCACCACCCCACTCTCCCACTGTCCAAACCCCACCTCTCATTACACTAATATGATCTTTGTGATGATTTCTCTTAGAATCTTCATGCAAGAGACATCACCCAGTATTTGTCTTTCTGTGTCTCACTTCTCTGTGGACCATGATTCACACAAGGTCTATTTGTGTTGTCACTAATGGCAGGATTTTCTTCTGTTTGTAATGAATGATAGTCCATCATACATACTTTCTTTACCCATGGCTTTTGTATGTGCTATTAAAACAAATATGCACCTACAGATAACTTGTTGATATAGTGATTTTGTTTCATTTGATGCACACCCAGAAGTGGGATTTATGTGTCATAAAGCACGCCTGTTTTTATCTTTTAAGGAAATTCCATATCACTTTCCTTTAACTGCACCAGTTCACATTCCCATGCATACTGTACATGGTTCTGTTGACAGTATGTCCAAGCCATCCCTTCTAATCTCTTGTTTATGCTCATTTTTTGGCTATTTCATATGGATTTTTATGTTAAGTTGTAGAGTTGCATTTTATATTCTGGATGTGAGTGCATGATTAGATATACAACTTGAAAACATTTCCCCCATTACACAGGTTGCCTTTTCTCTGGTTGATGATATTATTTCCATGCACATATGATGTTGAGTTTAAGGGATGTCAAGTTGTCCCTATTTTTTTTGTTTATCGCATTTAGTAAATTGTTGATAAATCCAAAGCCTTCAACTATTCTTCTGTGTTTTTCTTTAGGGGTTTTATAATTTTAGTTGTATATTCAGGTCTTTAATCCATTCTGAGTTAATTTTTTATATATGGTATATGATAGGGTTTTGTTTTATTCCTTGCATGTCATTATACAATGAACCCATTACCATTTGTTGGTGATACTGCCCTTTCCACATCATGTGGTTAATAAATGCAGGAGAATTTGACAAAATGTAACATGCATCACTGGGTAGAAAAACAAACACACTAAAGACAGAAGGAAACTGCTCCATATAATAAAGGCCATGTATAAAAGCCAATAGGTAACATGATTGTCCATGGTGAAAATAATGGAAATTTTTTCTCTAAGATCAGGAGCAAGTCAAACATGCCCACTGTCACCACTGGCATTCAGCACAGCACAGAATTCCTAGGAGGGGCACTTTGGCAGAAAATTGAATAAAATGTACTCAAATCAGAAAAGAAGAAGTAAAATGATTACTGTTCCCACATGTCATGAACTTATAGTGGGATTCCATTTCATTTCAATAATTGCATGAAGGTTTTCTTTTGGAGAAGTGTTTATTATGTGTGTGGATTTCCTTTGCACTGTGTCATATGATCCTCCTGCATTCCTTGGACACAGCAGGAGCTAAAGTGCACATGTGAATGAACTGGGCATGAGTCTGTGTGTGTGTGTGTGTGTGTGTGTGTGTGTGTGCGCGCGCGCACATCTGGGGGGTGCAAACTGCAGGGTGAAGCATTGTGCCTTATGTCTATCATCACTCCAATTTTGTGTAATATCAAAAGATGCATTTGTGAAACATGATGTTACCTTTGATTAACTCTTTGCAATGAAATTGCAGAGCTATGCAATTTCCTCTTCATATAAATTCATTGCACAAGCAAATGTAGGACCATCTTACTCTTTCCAAGATTCTGAAACATGAGGTGAGCCCAGGATATAGGTGTTTTCCATTGGGCTGTTCTCTGAGAGGGCAGTGAGGTGTGTCCATGGTTGAGGATCATTCTCAGCCCATTTTTGGGCCTCCCTCAGTCTCCCCTCTGACCCCGAAGGCACCAGAATGTTCAGTAGTGTAATCATACTGCCACTCAGTCATGTTTTCCACAAAACTCACCATGAGAGGCCCCATATAAACCATAAATGCAATCAAAGCACAACTGTGGTTTCAGCACAAGGCAGCAAGATAAGGAATCGTCATATTTAATGCAAAAAGTACAAAGAAAAAACTAATTCCTACAAATAATGGAGTTCATGATGGCCACATTAGAGGTACAAACACAACACTGTAATGATCTTTAAATGCCCAGTTTCTGCTCATTATTTCATGTTGTAGTGGGACCATGTGGACCGAGGACTCTCAGGGACAAGAGAAAAGGGAAGTGTCAACAATGCTGTCATCTGTGCCCTGAGTATGTCCCACCAGCTGCCTGGACACTGCCCTGTTAACAGGAGGTCACTGTCTCTCCTTGGATTACTGAGCATCATGCAAGGCCCATGTCCCTGGGAAATTAAAGTGGGGCTGACATGCAGGGCCAACACTGCTGGAAACACACACTTGCTCACACAGTGAGCAGAGATGATTTGTGCACTGACCCTCTCACACCATCACAATCCTATCCTCACTGTCCCAATATTAGGGAAGCTGGAAGGGAGGAAAAGCACAACTTTGTTAAAAGATTGGATTTCATGTTATAAAGGTGTTATCTGATAAAAAAGCTAGAAGAGATTCCAAGATGGTTGCAGAGTAGTGTGAAGCTCTGTCCACTTCCCCCCAGCCCAGGCAGAACTTGCAGCTGAACTGCAGAGCAATCAGCATGAACAACCAGTTGAAGTGCATCTGCTCTGAAATTTAAAAGTAGGAGAATGGAAGAAGATGGGAGGGAAAAAGGAGAGGGTGATACCCCTCCCATGCAGATGCACTGGCTGAATACCCCAAGAGATACTGTGGAAAGGAACTTGCTTGCCTGAGAGTCAGGGGTCTCAGACATGCAGGGGTCCCAAACCCACAGCAACAGAGATAAAGAAAGGTGTCCACTTGACATCTGGCTTTGGAACCTGTGGGGATTTGGTCCACCTAGGAGACTCAGAGCACAGCATCGCAGGGAGGGATCAAACCCATTGTTACCAAACCAGGATCTGTGACTGCTAGAATGGCCATGAGGCAGTTCTAGATCAGAGAAGGCATCAGCTTGGCACACCCAGTAATGGCTTTGAGGGTTCCTCTATTTTCTGGAAGGATTGTGGCAGAGAACCTCAGGTAGTCTAGACTGTATGGTTTGAGGAAGAGGACATGTGCTGCGCACCTCCTCCTGAGAGGTGCCCTGTCCCCAGATGTTGGACTGCTAGGTCCATCCCAGTCTTGTGGTCTTTCAAGGTGAATTGGTAAAGTCTTGGGCTGTTATTTAGACAAGCAATGCCTGTTAGATGGCAGGGAGGCAGTGCTTGACCTTTGGAGCCCTGGGGCATCTGGGGAGAATGTAGTGCCAAGTGGGCCTGAATTTTTTTTTGATCCCCTTTAGCAGGCAACAGAGAGCTAGGATTTTCAGACCACGTATCCCAGACAGGCTTCTGTCCTGGAGTCAGTTGATCACTTTCTGAGCTCTGTAGCTGTATTCTGGAGAAGTAGAGCCTGGGTCTCCAGCAAGTTCAGCCTCCTGCAGCCACTGGATAGAGAGAAAGTGCTGCTGCACTAGAGAACCACCCCCAAGACTGTTTGAACCACCTCTGTCCATACCGTATAACACCACTGACCACAGTTCTGAGGAGAAAGAGAGAGGTGCTCAGGGTGGGGCACTCAAAAGGCGAGACTGAGGCAGACCTAAGCTTTGGGCTGGAGAGGCCCCATCCACTGGCCTACTAGAAACCCCACCCTGACAGCTTGCCCAGGGCCATGTGAGGACAGCATCTGAAATTGGCTTGCAACAGAGAATCTCTGTGGAGGCCACGGACTGGACAAGTGGTCAAGTTCGGGCGACAGTGGAGCTAGATGCAGTGGACTACACAAACAGCTTACCCAGGGGGATCACAGCAGGCTCGTCAGTCTGTGTGGAGGATCCACACATGTGTCTTTATCCATCTTTTAGTATCATTTTATTTTTAAT
>NC_040917.2:2005349-2073141 GCF_004126475.2 Phyllostomus discolor | reverse complement strand
GTGGTTGGATATCTTCAGAGAGGGCTGTGTCTCATTAAAGGAGTTACTGTCTCATGAAGTGTGGTCATGATAGCATTTAAATAACTAAACAGAGAATCCTGAACAAGGCTGCGTTTTGTCCAATAGGCAACCTCTGGTGACAAAGAGCCCAGCATCTGGGTCTGTGCCCTCACCACTGGCCCCACTGCTCCCCTGACCCTGATCCAGGGCAGAGTGGGAACACCCATGAGGTTGTAGCACTTCCTTGCTGTAATGAGAGCATGACTGAGTGTCTGTATGTAGTGTTACCAATCCTCCAAGGCAGTACACACCTGTGGACTCAGAGTTCTCAACAAGTGGAGAAGCTTGTGCATCACCTGTGATGTGGCCCTAGATCAGGTAAAATGAGCCAGGTTCACCTACAACTGTCACAGACAACTGAAGCTAAAGTCTGTGTTGGCCCCAGGACCACTATTGTGGACCCACATTGTCTCTCTCCTGCCCATTCTGTTATCGGGTGCCTGAGAAAATCTCAAACCCTGATATAAATGGACTTTACAATGTGAAAGTTAGAAGGTCAGGTGTAGCTGTCACTACTGCAGGTGGCCCTGTGGTCAGACTTGGCCTCCAACATTGTCTCCTCTCATGGGCTCTTTGGATACCCTTAGACTGTCTCTCTCTGTGGTGAGTAGTTTGTTCCATCTGCCTATTTTTGGGGGAAGATCCAGACCCAGAGCACACAGGGGCTGTGAACTTGATCACCTGGCCTCCATCAGGTGTTTGAATGATGCAAGTTGTTTCCCTCTTGTTGAAGGTAATTAGAAAGAGGAATAGGCTCAGCCCCAGCCAGAATGACCCCTTTCTGTACCTTCTGGGAGCTGCAACCTTGTCCTCAAAGGAGAACAGAGTGAAAATCTACAATCTGTATAGACACTCTGTCTTCTACAACTGTTGTGCAGGTGCTGACACAACACAAAAAAACAAAACCAAAGACCATGAAAGAGAAAATTCTAACAACAACAGCAAATGCAACAACAATAAAAAATAAGACAAGAAAAAAGACAAAAATACAAACAAGCAGAACAATAAAGGACAAGAAAAAAGAATTAGAGAAGAAATGATGAGTGGAAAAGAGAATATGAAAGGCAAGAAGGAAGGAAAGTAAAGAAATACAATACATATAGAAAAATAAAAATGAAGGATAGAAAGAGAATAATGAAAATACTAATAAGAGCTGAAGAAGCCAAAGAACTTACATGCATGAATGATGGGCATGCAGTAAGATGCAAGGTTTGCTGGAGGAAAGGGGAGTACCAGGCAGGTGAGGGCAAAGGATGAAAATCTGGAACAACTGTAACGGCATCATCAACAAAATGCATTTTCAAAAAAAAAGTGGAAAAATAGAGTGAGGAAAGAGAAAACATGAGATATGAAAACAGGGAAAATTAAAAAATGACAAAATAAAAAATAGAGAGATACTAAATGATCGATAAAGACACATGTGTGGATCCTCCACACAGACTGATGAGCCTGCTGTGATCCCCCTGGGTAAGCTGTTTGTGTAGTCCACTGCATCTAGCTCCACTGTCGCCCAAACTTGACCACTTGTCCAGTCCGTGGCCTCCACAGAGATTCTCTGTTGCAAGCCAATTTCAGATGCTGTCCTCACATGGCCCTGGGCAAGCTGTCAGGGTGGGGTTTCTAGTAGGCCAGTGGATGGGACCTCTCCAGCCCAAAGCTTAGGTCTGCCTCAGTCTCGCCTTTTGAGTGCCCCACCCTGAGCACCTCTCTCTTTCTCCTCAGAACTGTGGTCAGTGGGGTTATCCGGTATGGACAGAGGTGGTTCAAACAGTCTTGGGGGTGGTTCTCTAGTGCAGCAGCACTTTCTCTCTATCCAGTGGCTGCAGGAGGCTGAACTTGCTGGAGACCCAGGCTCTACTTCTCCAGAATACAGCTACAGAGCTCAGAAAGTGATCAACTGACTCCAGGACAGAAGCCTGCCTGGGATACGTGGTCTGAAAATCCTAGCTCTCTGTTGCCTGTTAAAGGGGATCAAAAAAAATTCAGGCCCACTTGGCACTACACTCTCCCCAGATGCCCCAGGGCTCCAAAGGTCAAGCGCTGCCTCCCTGCCATCTAACAGGCATTGCTTGTCTAAATAACAGCCCAAGACTTTACCAATTCACCTTGAAAGACCACAAGACTGGGATGGACCTAGCAATCCAACATCTGGGGACAGGGCACCTCTCAGGAGGAGGTGCACAGCACATGTCCTCTTCCTCAAACCATACAGTCTAGACTACCTGAGGTTCTCTGCCACAATCCTTCCAGAAAATAGAGGAACCCTCAAAGCCATTACTGGGTGTGCCAAGCTGATGCCTTCTCTGATCTAGAACTGCCTCATGGCCATTCTAGCAGTCACAGATCCTGGTTTGGTAACAATGGGTTTGATCCCTCCCTGCGATGCTGTGCTCTGAGTCTCCTAGGTGGACCAAATCCCCACAGGTTCCAAAGCCAGATGTCAAGTGGACACCTTTCTTTATCTCTGTTGCTGTGGGTTTGGGACCCCTGCATGTCTGAGACCCCTGACTCTCAGGCAAGCAAGTTCCCTTCCACAGTATCTCTTGGGGTATTCAGCCAGTGCATCTGCATGGGAGGGGTATCACCCTCTCCTTTTTCCCTCCCATCTTCTTCCACTCTCCTACTTTTAAATTTCAGAGCAGATGCACTTCAACTGGTTGTTCATGCTGATTGCTCTGCAGTTCAGCTGCAAGTTCTGCCTGGGCTGGGGGGAAGTGGACAGAGCTTCACACTACTCTGCAACCATCTTGGAATCTCTTCTAGCTTTTTTATCAGATAACACCTTTATAACATGAAATCCAATCTTTTAACAAAGTTGTGCTTTTCCTCCCTTCCAGCTTCCCTAATATTGGGACAGCGAGGATAGGATTGTGATGGTGTGAGAGGGTCAATGCACAAATCATCTCTGCTCACTGTGTGAGCAAGTGTGTGTTCACAGCAGTGTTGGCCCTGCATGTCAGCCCCACTTTAATTTCCCAGGGACATGGGCCTTGCATGATGCTCAGTAATCCAAGGAGAGACAGTGACCTCCTGTTAACAGGGCAGTGTCCAGGCAGCTGGTGGGACACACTCAGGGCACAGATGACAGCATTGTTGACACTTCCCTTTTCTCTTGTCCCTGAGAGTCCTCGGTCCACATGGTCCCACTACAACATGAAATAATGAGCAGAAACTGGGCATTTAAAGATCATTACAGTGTTGTGTTTGTACCTCTAATGTGGCCATCATGAACTCCATTATTTGTAGGAATTAGTTTTTTCTTTGTACTTTTTGCATTAAATATGACGATTCCTTATCTTGCTGCCTTGTGCTGAAACCACAGTTGTGCTTTGATTGCATTTATGGTTTATATGGGGCCTCTCATGGTGAGTTTTGTGGAAAACATGACTGAGTGGCAGTATGATTACACTACTGAACATTCTGGTGCCTTCGGGGTCAGAGGGGAGACTGAGGGAGGCCCAAAAATGGGCTGAGAATGATCCTCAACCATGGACACACCTCACTGCCCTCTCAGAGAACAGCCCAATGGAAAACACCTATATCCTGGGCTCACCTCATGTTTCAGAATCTTGGAAAGAGTAAGATGGTCCTACATTTGCTTGTGCAATGAATTTATATGAAGAGGAAATTGCATATCTCTGTGCAATTTCATTGCAAAGAGTTAATCAAAGGTAACATCATGTTTCACAAATGCATCTTTTGATATTACACAAAATTGGAGTGATGATACACATAAGGCACAATGCTTCACCCTACAGTTTGCATCCCCCACATGTGCGCACACGCACACACACACACACACACACACACACACACGGACTCATGCCCAGTTCATTCACATGTGCACTTTAGCTCCTGCTGTGTCCAAGGAATGCAAGAGGATCATATGGCACAGTGCAAAGGAGATCCACACACATAATAAAAACTTCTCCAAAAGAAAACCTTCATGTAATTATTTAAATTAAATTTCACTGTAAGTTCATGTCATGTGTGAACAGTAATCATTTTACTTCTTCTGTTATGATTTGGGTACATTTTGTTCAATTCCCTGCCAAAGTGCCCCTACTTGGAATTCTGTGCTGTGCTGAATGCCAGTGGTGCCAGTGGGCAGGTTTGACTTGCTCCTGATCTTAGAGAAAAACTTTCCATTATTTTCACCACGGAAAATGATGTTACCTATTGGCTTTTATACATAGCCTTTATTATATGGCAGTTTCCTTCTGTCTTTAGTGTGTTTGTTTTTCTTCCTAGGGGTGTGTGCTACATTTTGTCAATTTTTTTTCCTTCATTTATTAACCACGTGATGTGGAAATGGCGGCATTATCAACAAATGGTAATGGGTTCATTGTATAACTACATACAAGGAATAAAACAAAACCCTATCATACACCACATATAAAAATTAAATCAGAATGGATTAAAGACATGAATATACAACTAAAAGTATAAAACCCCTAAAAGAAAACAAAGAAAACTTGATAGCTTTGTATTTATCAACAATTTACTAAATATGACATAAAATGCAATAAACAAAAAAAAAATAAAGGAAAAACTAGACTTACCTTAAACTCAACATCATATGTGCATGGAAATAACATCATCAACAAGAGAAAAGGCAACCTGTGCAATGGGGGAAATGTTTTCAAGTTATGTATCTAATCATGCACTCACATCCAAAATATAAAATGTAACTCTACAACTTAACATAAAAATCCATATGAAACAGCCAAAAATGAGCATAAACAAGAGATTAGAAAGGATGGCATGGACATGCTGTCAACAGAACCATGTGCACTATGCATGGGGATGTGTACTGGTGCAGTTAAAGAAAAGTGATATGGAATTTCCTTAAAAGATAAAAATAGGAGTGCCTTATGACACAGAAATTCCACCTCTTGATGTGCATCAAATGAAACAAAATCACTATATCAACAAGTTATCTGTAGGTGCATATTTGTTTTAATAGCACATACAAAAGCCATGGGTAAAGAAAGTATGTATGATGGACTATCATTCATTACAAACAGAAGAAAATCCTGCCATTAGTGACAACACAAATAGACCTTGTGTGAATCATGGTCCACAGAGAAGTGAGACACAGAAAGACAAATACTGGGTGATGTCTCTTGCATGAAGATTCTAAGAGAAATCATCACAAAGGTCATATTAGTGTTATGAGAGGTGGGGTTTGGACAGTGGGAGAGTGGGATGGTGATGATCTGAACACGCAAACGTCCAGTCACAGGATAAGTGAGTCCTGGGGATGGAATGGGCAGCAGGATGACTAGATTTTACACTGCTGTGAGGTATGTGTGAATTTTGCTAAATAGAATAGATCCTAAAAGTTTTCAGCAAAAAGAAACCCCCATTTTCTTTCTTTTTCTTCAGTTTTCTTCTCTTCCCTTCCTTTGTATTATCCTGTATCCATATAAAATAATAGTTATTAGCTCTATTTTTGTGGTAATCATTTCAAAATTTATGTAAATCCAGTTATGTTGTACACCTTAAAAATATACAGAGCGGACTGATCCTGTTTCCACACAACTGAAAGGAAAGTGGGGTGAAAAATGAAAGAGACATTTCTCAAAGCTGACATACAAATGGGCAGCACACATCTGAAAAGATGGCGAACATTGGTGATACTTAGAGAAATGCAAGTGGAAACCACAATGGGATGTCACCTCCCATCCATTAGGTAGTTTATAATGAAAAGAAACCAAACAACATAACAGGTGTTGGCAAGAATATGGAAAACAGGAATTCTTCTGTACCCACTAGGAAAAGCAGTATGGAGACTGTTCAAAAATTGCAAATAGAGGTGTCATATGGTGCAACAGTTGGACTCCTGGGTGAACATCTAGAGTAATGTCACAGAGATGGTGAGACAGCCATGATCATAGCAGCAGATTCAGAACAGACAATAGGTGGAAGCAACCTAAATGTTCCTTAAAGGATGAAGGGATGATCAGAATGTAGTTCATACACACACTGGAATATTATGCAGCATTGAGAATGGGAAACCGTCTCAGATGCTTCAGCATGGATGGACCTTGAGGACTTTATGATGAGAAAGATGAGATAGTCACAAGAAGATACTCCTGGATGATTCCACTTATACAAGTTCTCTATCTAAAGGAGGCAGGTGTGCTGAAATGGAAAACAGGATGGTGAGTGCCAGACATGGGTGGCTGTAGGTGGATTTATGAGTAAAAAATGTCAGATTTGCACTATGAGAGTGTTCTTTACCCTGTTCTTTGTCAATGAGAATATACTTAACATTACAGAAGTGTATACTTCACATAATAATATGGTTCTTTTTGTATTTTCTATCATGTCTAAGAAATTTAAAATATATAAAACTAGATTTCAAAATCGTCATGTTGTCTACATTACATCTAGTTTGTAAGACCTGGTCACACTCTGTAACAAGTTAATCCCATCCCGGACACCACCAGCATGCTGCACTTACACTGCACTGTGGTGAGGTTTCTGTTTCTGTCGTCATTTACTTTCACTGCTTTGCTAAGAGAAGCAGAGACTGAAGAAGAGGAGGGGCATGTGGGGACACCAGACAGAGCACAGGGTTCTCCCACATTTTACCTCACAGTAAACTCTCCTGGACATTTCCTCACAAATTTTCTCCCCATTCATGAGACCAGTAATTAATTGTGCACTTTACTGACTTTATAAAGATTATTAGGAAACACAGTTATAGATTAAAATGCAAGTCCACCATGCTGAACTATGGTTACAGAAATAAAGAAGCTATACTATGCTATTGTGACATAGGGGTCAGTGGCGATGTTTGCTCTGCTATTACCTTGTGCCTAAAGGTGAGTTGGGATGACTTTTCTGAATAAGATCCTGAAATAATTGGGGCAAAATTACGAAGTTTCTCATAATTGCACTTTTCATTTATAGATCCACTCATGTATTCCCAGTACTGCATCACTTCCAAACATGTAATTTTGTTTATAATAATTGCTACTGTAGGAGGTCAACATAAAACGAATGCTAGTTAAGGGCATCCATTAATATAAGCTGTAGTAATTGCAGCAGGAGAACCATCATCCATAGGCATTATGTGGACTGGGAATTAGTGAGTGGGGAAAAAAAACTGACACGTTTTAGAGGAAAGGGTGTGCAACAATATGAACAGTTTTGTATCACAGCTCATGTATGAATGCATGTCACTTTGAAAAATGAGTGTAAGACTGTGTGTTAGTGTTTGTGACTGTGTGTGACTGACTGGGTTGTGATTGTGTGTGTTACTGTGTGTTATAGCATGTGGCTGTGTGTGTACAGGCCAAGTACTAAAAGAACAGAGAGGATGCTGGTCACTCTATGCTAGCAGATTTGTTCACTCTGCACACATTTTGTTATGTACTGAAATGTTCAGTATGAACGTTATTTACAAGTGAAACAAAGTCATCTGTTTCTATTAAATATTTTGATTAATCATGTGTCCTGTCTGACCATCATGATCATAGTAGGACTTGTTTTATATCAGGGCACGGACTCAAGGCCAGTCCCCTGGACTGTTCCTAGGACCCAACACAATACCAATGCAAATCCCACTCTCAGTCAAGCTTGAAACCTTGGATCCATGAGGAAATCTTCAGAGTTCAATGAGGCACATCCCAGTCCACAGAGTCCCATGTCCCCACTGTGGGGTTAGCACTGCTTCCTGCAGGAAAGAGGGGCTCCTCCTAAAGACAGATGTGTGGTATCCCGTGTCTGGAGCACTGAACTGATAGCCCTTTCAGGGATCCATATGGATCCCACGATTATGGGTCAGGCCCACCATTTCTGAGCTTGATCAGGCCTGACAGTTGATGGAGGGTCCATGAGAACTGCAGCTAGAACAGGGAGGGGCACATGGTGAGTCAGACACCTTGTGCAGTCATGTCCACATGAGAGATGGATGCAGCACTGCACACACACACACACACACACACACACACACACACATCACCAGCAGGAGGCCTGCAGAGCTCAGACTCAGGGGTGAAGAGGTAAAATGACACCAAAAAACAGCATGCACACTAAGATGAGTCATCAGGCATATTACTCAGCAGCTGAGCAGTTAGTTGAAATTTAGGAAATGCTATAAAGAAACATTAAGCATTTACTTTTCCATAAAAGTCGCATCAGTACTAAAAGTATAAAAACACTTAGAAACACACATAATATTATGCATACATGAAGGTGCACAGCACACACACTTAAGAACACATAGAATTGCATGTGCAGGTAAAGCACACAGTAACACTTACTGACACACAGATGCACACATTAACTGACACACAGACACACAGAATGACAAACAGATGCACGTGTAAATACCAGGACAGGAGAGGAGGTCTATGTGAAGAGGAATTGCAGGCTAATTCAAGAATCCTTTTCCCATCCTCCCTCGTCATCTGCTCCCCACATGGGCACCAGGCATCCATGGGCCCTGAAAAACCTCTGGAGCCCAGCCCAGGGCTGCCCACTCAAAGTGGACTATGTGCCTGGGCTGGCACTGTGTTGCTCCATGTTCATGTTACACTAACCTACAGACATCTCCTTGGTGGTCATGGAGCACAGCTCAGGAAGAGCAGGATCCAGCATGTGTACCTGAATTCTGCTCTGTGAGGAAAGTTGGGGTGTGCACTACCCCTTGTACCATACACCCCATTTTGGCAGTTGTGTTCTGGGTTTCACTAATCCTGAGCCTGACTTGCACAGCTGACTCCTGGCTGGACAACTGGGGAAAAGAGGACACTTGAATAAGTAACAGCTCACATTTCAGGCTTTTTACATACATTATCTGAGACCTTGAGAACTTAGTATCTATCAAGGAGAAGGTCCCCAATCACATTGTGTCCAAGACACACTCTTCTCCTTGGGGTCACACCCAGCTGACATAGAGGAAAAACCAGGCTTTCAAGAGGCATGCGCTCACCCAGGGTCTGGTTCTCACTGACATGCGGGGAGGTCCTTCTGTGAGCTGTGGGAGACTCAGAAATTAAATCACACATGAGCACACATGCTATACAACATGCAGTCACAACACATGTTTCAACATGTTAACATGTGTGCACACACTGACACTCTCTAGCACAACTTCAAGCAGTTCAGGAAGGAAGCCTGTCCCCTGATTTCTAAGGTGTTGCTAGACCCAGGTCCTCTTGAAACCATGATGGCTGAACCTGAATGCTCAGGAACATCCAGGTTCCAGCTTGCTGGGACCAAAGGGCATTCTCTTATATGACAGGACTCTGCAGAGTGATTAAATTAGTGATGTCTGAGTTAGAGGTGTTGACATGGTGAAATTATTCTTAATTCTCCAGTTGGGGCATAAATGGAATCATATGTCCTTTTGATAAGGAAACCAAAGAACATCAGAGTAATGATAGTGATTGTTGAAACAGAGTTTGGGGTGTGTTTGCACATCCACTCAGTAAATAAGGGGAAGAGGGTAACATGTGTCAGGGAGGACAGAGACTTGAGGGGCAAAGGTTCTGGGGGAAGATTGTGACCCCTGTATGGGTGAGGTGTGCCTGTGAGAATGAAGGAGACATGTGATGAAATTGTGTGCATGTTGGGGGAAAGAGAGACTGAGCTCAGCATACTGGGGCCTGTACAAAGATGGAAATGGCTGTGTGGGAAATGGTTTCATCCACAGGGAAGACAAGAGCACTCTGGGTAGTTGATTGTCAAGGAAGGAAAACGACACACAGGAGCATGGTGAAGGAAAGGTCCCAGGCATAGGGTGGAATCTCATCTGCAGACAGACAGCATCACTTTCTCCTTTGCTGCCTGCAGTGAGAATGCTGAAAGTAGGAGCCACAAAGAAGGAAGATGTGTCCCTGGATGCAGCTGAGTTTTGAGAGGGAATTCCTGCTTCCAAGCAAAAACCTCTTCTTTCCTGCCCAGACATACACCTTTCCCTGAAGCCCAGTCATTCTGTCTTCCACAAAAGAGGTAGTCTGTGCTCATACTGACTTCCCCTAACTGTATCTCTCACACAGCAATGCACAGCTGTGCACTCAGTATTGAGGCTGCTCAGCTCCACGTAGGCTGAGCCTGTGAAATTGTCTGCCATCGTGGTGACTCTGACCTGGAACTTCTGTGCATAGTTTCTGTCACTATCTCCAGTGTAAAACTGTCCTATCCACTCAAGACCCTTTTGGGGGAGCCTGTCGAAACCAGTTCACAGTAGTCTGTGAACGTGTACCCAGAGCCTTGTAGGAGACCTTCACTGAGTCCTCAGGTTTCCTCACCTCACCCCCAGACTGCACCAGCTGCACCTTGGAGTAGACTCCTGTGGAGAAGAGACAAGAGTGGGTGGAAATCTGCTGGGTTGGTCCATCCTCAACTCAGATACTGGGGAGCCTCTTACCTGTAGCCAATGCCTGAGCAAGAGGGCTCTCTATCTCCAGCCCATGGTGAGGGGCTGTGCAGTCAGGACTTATGTAGGGGAGGATGTGGCTGTTTGTGATGCTGTGAGGGCACAGGCAGATGGACATTTAACACAATAAATAAACAAGCAGAAAAGAAACAGACACATAGACCCTGAGAACAGACTAGGGGTTTCTAGGGGAGGAGGAAATTTGGGAGACTGGGTGAAAAAGGCAAAGGGTTTAAGAAATAAAAGTCATCAGTACAGATTATTCACAGGGATGTAAAGTACTTCACAGCCAAATATATCGTGGATACGGTGTGTGGTGCCAGGTGGGTATGAGATCTATAGGACCATCACATCACAAGTTGTACAAATGTCTGACCGCTTTGCCGTAGATTAGAAGTGTTACAGAACAGACCTGTGGGTAGAATGATATACTATTATAAATGAACCCCTCCTCTGCTCCTGGGATGCCCCCACACCCTGTAGTAGGTTTTCCTTTCTGGCCACCAGGGAATGAAGTCTCTAAATGCCAGAGATTGGTGGAAAGGAAAGGGATTATTTATTCAAAAATTATACAGACTTAGAGTAATGACTGAATGTCTTCATTAAAATACTAACATCATTTAGAATACACACAGTTGCACACAGTCCTTCCTTCTCCCTATTCCCAGTCTGGGGTACCATGTCACAGGAAAAGAAGTAGAAGTCCCTGTCTCAGGTAGCCCCTCCATTCCCAGCACCATCAGCTGTGTTGCTGCTGTGATCCCGAGTCAATCCAAAAGCATGTAGCATCTTCTCATGGCCCACCAACAAGAGTCCTCTCACCCCTTTTCTTCCAAGCAAGGTCTTTCCTTCTTCCTAAGCCATGTGACAAATGGATGCATGCCAAAGCCTCATGGTCCCCACTATGGATGGCTGCCATGCCTGGGTTTAAATCCCAGCACCAATATCCCTCTACAGCCCCATTTCTGACTCCTCTAACAATCAGTTACATCTTCCAGCACCCCCATATCTGTCCAGTTTTTCTGGGCTGCCATAGTAAGTCTGGTTAGGCATGACCCCATGGCATGGAGCCATTCAGTTCCAAGCTCTCACCCAGGTACTATAACCAGAGAGAGTTGCCTCATGGGTTGAAGTGCCTCCCAACTCCCTGGCTCTAAGCATGACCACAGGTATTTAATATATCCATGAAACCAGTTAAAAATTATAGATATAGTAAATGACCATACCAGCAGTTAATTGCCAAACTGTTGTTATGAAGAACAACTCTTAATGGCCCTGTTCCATATGTCCCATGCCCCAGTTCAGATTTGTGAGGGCGAGGACATGTACATTTTTTCAATGTTTCCTGGATACCCTGAGTTCTGGAACCTTTACCAATCCATCTTTAGGGGGCCTCTGGCTTTACCCTGTTACAGAAGCTCATATAGAATGACATAGAATGTCAACAGGAATTTAAAGAGGAACAAGGAAATTATCTGAAATTTCAGGGAGGCTAAGAAAACAGTTTAGATCACAGTGTGACAGGCATAAAACATAGCTGAATTCACAATGCTGCTAACATGTGTCATCTTTATTGGGGAAATGCAGAAAGCCCTCTCAGTTTACTAGAAACCCCCACTGAGAACCACAGCCTAGTATTTGCTAGTGGATCATCCCTCAGTAAACACACTGTGAACTGCTAACCAGGACTTAATGTAATAATCTGACTTGATGAAGGGCCTTCCCTGTTCCTCCTAGATGTTTCAACTCTGTGCATGATAAACACCCCGTGTCCCCTTTGGGTGTGTGTTAGGTCAGAGCCACTCAAGAAACCAGACAGATGCAGCAAGCTAAGGAACAGGGTTTATTAGCAAGAATAAGAGGAAAAGGGGAGCCACCTTAGGGAAGTTCAGACTTGCAGGGGAAAGTGGAGAAAGTGGGGTCGACCAAGGAAGGTCACGGCTCATGGGGAAAAGTGGGGCCAGGCAAGGGAGGTTGGGGAGCCAACCAATGGAGGTTAAGCATCATGGGAGAAAGTGGAGAAAGTTCAGGGAACCTAGGAAGGTTGGGGAGCCAACCAAGGGAGGTTAAGACTCACTCAGCTGTTGTTAAGGCAGGGTTTTTAAGCACAAAAATCCATGAAGGGTAACTGGTTAAGATGTCAGAGTCCGGTTGGCTAGAGGTGGTTGCTGGGTGCCATTTCTGCTGACCATTGTTCTTGATACATCTTGTCAGATTCAAGTTAGAGCTGCATCCTGTTATGCTGGATAGGCTCACCGCAGACCCTAATCTTTGCTGGGCATCTGTTTGTCCTGGGTAGAGACAGCAGGCAGTTTCCCAGGCAGACATTTCCCCAGGCTAGTTTCCCACCATATAAAATACTGTATGGTTTTCACACTGTACAAGTTTTCATTCCTCCAAAGCCTACTTACATCTGGCAGTGTGTGTGTGTGTGTGTGTGTGTGTGTGTGTGTGTGCGCGCGCGCGCGCGCACGCATGGTCAGTTCAGACAACCACACCAAGCTGCCATGTATTCCTCTAACTCTGTGTGGCGCCACCTACACTTAGTGCTGTGAGCATGATTCCAAGTCAATGACCATGGTCACTTAGTGTCTCTGTTCTCTGAAACTGGGTTCATACACGTCTGGTTCCTGCTGTTGAACAGGAGGCATCCTCCTGCTGGCTGGCATAGACACTGAGCTGTGTGGGAATGGACTGACTGTCAGGTCCAGCAGAGCCTCTGGTTAGACTCAGACAACGTGGCTCAGAAGGTCTGATGATTCTTTGGAACTGGGCATGAGAGTGCCTGAAGGAAATTCTGCCTTGTCCACATAAGAATAGTTTCTTCTTTTAAAACAGAGTTTTCTCACTCAGAGATTTCAGAGATGAGAGCATAATTAGGAATCCAGAGAATCCCCTAAAGGAAGAGGAAACCAGACAGAAAAACAGCACAAATATCCAAATGAACCCGCTGTTTGAATGATCCTTGTGTTCAGGGATGCTGAGTGGCCCCCCGTGGTCACAGCCTTGGCCATTTACAAGAGGCCCTATCTGGTAACAGTGAGTATCCAGACCTCTATACTTTCCACTGGCCAGCCCTAGTCCCCTGACCCTAATCCAGAGGAGAGTGGGGCATGCTCAGTGATGTTGGCACACCCCTTTGCTCAAATGAGCACATGAATGAGTGTTTATATCTAGCATTACCTACTCTCCTGAGCTAAATACACCTGTGGACTCAGTCAACAATTTAATGAAAAAGGTTGTGTATCATTGTGCATCATCTGTGATGTGATCCTGGATCATCTGGGGTGAATCAGGTTCACCTGCAACTGTCACAGACACCTGGCATTAAAGTCTGTTGGGCCCAGGATCACTATCCTGAACTCACACAGCCCCTGTTCTGCCCCATCTGTTGCCAGCCGCACTTCCTCTCTTCCCCACAGCTGCAGAAGCTAAACTCTCTGGAGACCTCAGGTCTGCTTCTTTGTAATGCAGCTACACAGCCCAGAACATGCCCACCTAACTCAAGGATGGAAGTCCACCTGGGAGACACAATTCAAAAACCCAAATCTGTGTGTATTGCTGGCACATTCACAACACCTAATGAAACCAAAAGAGATCACAGAAGAATCAGGGCCACTTGGCACTCCAATATCCCCAACCTCTCTCAGGCTCCAAAGGAAAAAATGTTCCCCTCACTCCAGTGAGGTCTATCCAGGACAGTGGGATCAAATATCCAACCCATGCCATACTGGTTTGCCTTGAAAGTATAGGACTAGGACAAGGCAATCCTAGGAATTCAGTAGGTGGGGGTGGAGTGTTGTCAATGAACCCGAGGTGGGCAACACTTGTATTCTTTCTCAAGCAACACACTCAAGATTCCCTGTGGTTCTCTGCCCACAGTCTTTCAATAGAGTAAAGAGCCCCAGAAAGTCACTGCTGGTTGAATCCGGCATACCACTCCTCCAGCCTTGAGCTGCTTTGAGGTCTCTCCAGGAGTCACAGATCCTGGTGTTGTAACAATGGGGGTTCTCCATCCCTGGGACGCTGCATTCTGAGTTTCCCACGTGAACAGAATAAACACAAATTCCCATCACCAAGTGCTACATGGACTCCCATTTCCATCTCTGTTGCTGTGGATTGGGGACCCCTACATGAGCTGAAAGTCCACAATGCCAGGCAGAGGGAGCCCTGTGCCACAGTGGTCCTAGGTCTTCTCAGTTTCTGTAGTTATGGGAGGGAGTTCACCATTCCTTGTCTCCTCTCACCTCCTATACTCCTGTTTTTGTATTTTCAGACCAGCTACATTTCAACTGTTTTTACAAGCTTCTTGCTCTGGTCAGAGCATGTGGATGGAGAGTCAAGTTTTCTTATCAGCTAATGTTTCTCTAACATGTAATTCCATCTTTCAACAAAGGTGGACTCGGTGTTTTTTTTTGTTTGTTTTTTTTTTGTTTTTTGTATTCTGTGTCTTGGAGGGAGAGAGGCCCATGGAACAATGAATCCTGTGGGTAATGCTTCTGTCCTATGTAACTGACCTTGCCACATTGGATGTTTAGGAAATAGAATTCATCATCTGCCTGTCTGCACCACCAACAGAGGTGGGGTCTTCTAAGGAGAGAAATGAAAGCAAGATCAGGCTTGGAGCTTGTGGGAGACAAGAGGAACCCTCAGAGCCTGGCAGGAAACACCATCCCCTCGTGTTTTCCTGTCCTGCAGATGTGGGGCCCTGATGACACCCATCCAGGTTCTTGTTAAAGAGCCCCTGGGATGTGTCTCTGTGTCATCCATGCACAGTAGCCTGTGGCTATGTCTGCAGAGCCCATGCTGGTCATTATGAGAACCACGTGTTTTTTTCAGCTGTCTTTGGAGACTGTGACCCTGAACTTCAGAGATGGGTTACAGTACTTATCATCATCCCACCAAGCATCTCTGAGCCACCCCAGTGTGTTCCCAGAGGGCTGACAGATCCACCTGACATCTGTACCAGTAGTTCTCAGTGAGAAGCCAGAGAAGGAGCAGGTCAGCATGAGGATCTGGGAGATTCTTATCAGCCCAGGGCCAGGCTTATGCATGGTGACATGAGACAGAAACTCTTCAGAGAAAGGACAAGAGGAAGTGAAGCCACTTGAAGATCAAGGTAGGCATATTTTCACCCTGGAGACTGTCCCTGACAGGCACACTAAAGGAAAGGATGGACAGAAGCAAGAGAGTGGACCACAGTGTGTCCATGGGGTGCACAAGTGTCAAAACCCTGGTCCTGTGCCAAGATTTTCAATCCAGCAAGGGTGGTGTTAGGTGAGATTTGCATTCACTCCCATGGTCTTGACCCTTATGGGCACTCAGGACTCTGAAGCAGGGGAGCGAGTCTGTGCAGGAGAATCAGTGAGATCTGAGCTGTGGGTCCCATATTTACTCTTCCTGGGGATAGCACCAATCAGAACCTGGACCCACAGGGCACAAAGCCCTCAGAAGTGCCCTGAGCTGTGGATGAGGCAAGGTGGTGAGACCCCATCCACCAGAGAGCATCCTGTCCTGTGTGTTCATGCATGGCATCTTTCTGTGTGGTTCCTGTCCTAGAGGGGTGGGCTTGGAGGACTGGAGAGACAGGCGTGGTCCTGGGCAAGAGCAGCAGCCAATTTGCCTTCTGTCTTAACATTTCTGAGACTGAGACAAGGAAGGCTGGACTGTGAAGGTGAGCAAGGTCAATGGACAAGTCATCTGTTCTCACTGTATGAGCAAGTGTAAGTTGACAACACTGTCAGCCCTACATGTGAGTCCCATTGGAACATGCTAGGGACACAGGGTCTTTTCTTGCTTCACAGTCAGCCCAGGAGAAACAACAACCTCCTGTGACCCAGGACAGGCTCTGGATAGCTGCAGGGGACACACACAGCTGACAGCACTGGTGATGGTCCCCTTTCCTGTACTCCCTTTGACTTCCTGATCCACATGGATCCCTATACTGCATGATATAATGTGCAGACACCAGGAATTTTGAGATCAGTACAGTGCCATGTATGCACCTCCATTTGGCCACCCTGTGCTCCATGATTTGTGAGAGTTAGCCCTTCTGTACTGTTTGCATTAAATATGATGATTCCCTTTCTGGCAGTGGTGTTGTGAAACCAAAGTTGTGCTATGTGTACAATTGTGGTTCACATGGCATTTCTTGTGAGTTTGGGTGGGAAATAGGATGGACTGGCAGTATGATCACACTACTGCACATCCCATTGCTCTCAGGGTCAGAGGGGAGACTGCGGGTGATCTGCAAATGGGCTGAGAATGACCCATTAACCATGTGTGCACCTCGCTGCCCTTTCTCAGAGAAGTCCCAGTGACAAAAACCTTATGTCCTGGGCTCAACTCATGTTTCTGAATCTTGGAAAGGATAAGATGAACCTACATTTGTCTACAAACTCAATTTATATAAGGAAGGAAGTTTGCTTTGCAACACCCACATATCAACACATATATATCCATGGACTCATGCACACTTCATTCAGATGTGCATTTTAGTTCAAATTGTCCAAGGAATGTAGTAGAGTTGTGTGCAACAGTGCAAACAAAATCTACACCCATCGGGTACCACTCTGTGTGGTTTCAGAGATTGTAGTCCCATGAGAGCAAGCTCTGAAAGAGGTTAGTAAGTTTCCCTGGAAAACCAGGTCATAAGGCAGGTGGCAGGCATGACTCAATTCTAACACCAAGGGTCCCCTGGGAATCAGGGCTGAAATGTACATTTTTGTTCTTTGAAGCTGGTTCTGCTCAGCGATAAGCCCTCTTGGTATACCCTAGATATTTGAGTTCAAGGCATAAGGGGTGAAGCTCCGTACCTCATCTGGCATCTGCATGTCACACAGACCCCAACCTGAAAAGAATTATGTTACTTTAATTGTTATCTATAGATAGTGTTAGTTTTTATGTCTACAGCCTTTGGACATCGATTGATAAGCTATGCACATGTGATGTGTCCCTCTGCACTTCCCAATCCTAATAAAAGCTGTGTAGGAGAAGGTCTTGGGTCATTCTCCACTAAGGGGAATAGCCACCCCCTTTCCCTTTGGAGCAACAAGATTGAGGCTGGAATGACTCTTTATTTCCATCTACAGAGACCTCCTGGGAACCTAGCTTGCTGAGGTTCCCCTTACCCCACACACTATCAAATCCTTCTGCAAAAGAAAAGCTTCATCTAAGTATTGAAATTAAATGGAAGCCCGATGTAAGTTCATGCAATGTGTGGTCATTTAAACCCTTCATTATGATTTTAATGACTTGCATTTAATTTTCTGCCAAAGTGCTCCTGCTAGGATGTCCTGTATCATATCAAATGCAAGCAGTGAGAATGAATATCATTGTCTTACTCCTGATCTTAGAGAAAAAGCTTCCATTTTTCACGACTGAAAATGATGTTATCTATGGGATTTTATACATAGTGTTTCTTTTTTAATATCTGGGAGTTTCCTTCTAGGTGTGTGTGTGTGTGTGTGTGTGTGTGTGTGTGTGTGTTGAGTGTTTTCCTTGTCAGAAGAGTGTGTTAGATTTTGTCAATTTTTGATCCATTTATTGAACACTTGATGTGGAAAGGGCAGTATCACCAAAAATGGTGCCAGGTTCACTGGATATGCATGTGCAGGGAATGAAACAAACCCCTATCATGTTCCACACAGAAAATAAATGTCAAAAATGGATTAAACATCTGACTATAAGACCTAAAAGTGCAGAATCCTGTGAACAAAGTATTGAAATGATATGATTGAACTACATTCATCAATAATTTATTCAATATGAGATAAAAACACAGTAAAGAAAAAGAAACGGACAAATTTGGTTCCACTAAACTGAACCTCCCATGTGCGTGAAAAGAGTATCTTCAACAAAGTGAAAGACAAGCTATGTGTGGGAAAAAGTTGCAAGTCATACATCTGATCATGCATTAACATCCAGAGTATAAAAAGAACTACAACTCAACATCAAATATCCAAATTAATGAAGAAAAATGTTTGAACATAAACAAGAGATTAGAAGGGATGGTAAGAATATGCAGCCACTGGAAACCTCTTCACTAGTAGTGGGAATATAAGTTGGTGCAGGTGCAAAGGAAGAACAATATGGATGTTCCTCAAAAAATTAAAAACAGGACTTCCAGCAAGATGCAGCCATAGGTGGACGCACCGTACCCCCACACACAACCACGGTTAGAACAACAACAATTTAGAGACAGAATAACACCCAGAACTGATAGAGAATTTATCTGAATGGAAGTCGGACAGCCAAGAAGTTGAAGTAGACCACTTCGTCCAGACCTGGAGCAGTGTTGGAGAGGAGCAGCCAGACGCATGTCACAGCTCATGGAGAACAGGGAGAACTGGGCACATAGGGCATCCGGGAGCATGTAAGGCATCTGGGGTGCACAAGATTGCAGTGGGTGGACCCTGAGTACACAAGTGGTAGCTGGTGGACCCAGTGAGATGGAGATTTTGAAACAGGGCAGAGCGTGCAACCCAGGATCCCAGAGAAGGGTCTGAGGTCCCAGGAGAATGGAACTACTGCTGTTGTTCCCTCCCGCCTCCGCCCCCACATACAACATCACAAGCTAATGACTGGGGTGCCCAGCCCTGGGGAACACCTAAGGCTCCACCTTTCACCATAACAGGAGAGACCAGACTACGAGAGAGAGAGAGAGAGGCATGTCTCAAACAGGAGAACAGATCAATGCCCCAGGACTCCTCATTTTAAGTGACCAAGAGACAGCCAATCTATCAGATGCACAGTTCAAAACACTGGTGATCAGGAAGCTCACAGAACTGGTTGATTTTGGGTGCAAATTAGATGACAAAAATGCAGGTTACCATAAAAGAGATGAAGGAAAATGCACGGAGAACCAACCCTCATTACCCAGAAATTTGACTCCCAAGTAGGTATCCAAAGGGAACAATGCAACTATAAATGATATATCTGTTGTCCCATGATGATTTTCACATTATATACAGCAGCCAAGACATGGATAAAGGAAGTATACATAATGGAATATTAGTTGCCACAAAAATAAGAAAATCTACCCCAACATATGTGAATCAGTGGATTGAGTGACAGCCTGTGAACCCAAGGATTGCCAGTTTGATTCCAGGTCAGGGCACATGCCTGGGTTCTTGGCCAGGTCCCCAATAACAGGCACACAAGAGGCAACACACACATTGATGTTTCTATCCTTCTCGTTCTCCCTTCATTACCCTTTCTCTAAAAATAAATAAAATCATTAAAAAAATTAAAATCCTACATTAATGACAATAGTAAATGAACCTTGAGGTTATGATGGTAGTCAAAGTAAATGAGATGCAGAAGGAAAAATACTGTGTGATTTCACTTGTATGTGGATTTAAAAAACATTAAGAAGATCATATTTGTGGTGAGCAAAAATGGGTTGGGCATGGCGAGGTTTGGGTGTGGATGATCTGATGGTATAAACTTCCAGCTGCAGGATAAGGAAGTCCTTGGGATTTAGTTGATGGCATGGTGAGTAGATTTAAAACTGCTCTATGGTGTGTGTGGAAGTTGATAATGAGAGTAGATCATAACATTTCTCAGTACAAGGAAACCCGCATTTACCTCCTTCTTCCTCTATATTCTTGTATTCCCTTCCCTTCTCTTCCTTTTTATTTATTTGTATCTGCATGAAATGATGGGAGTTAATCATCAGATATGTAAGTGCAATCATTACATTGTCCACCTTACCCTTATGCAGTGCGGAGTGAACACATCTGACCACACCGTCTCTCACAGACATGGAAGCACACAGCTGCTGGGATTCTGAAAGGGCTGTGTTTCTCTGGGCTTTATGTCTCCAAGGTTCAAGCATGTTTTTGCATCTGTCCACGTTCTCTTCTTTTTTAGGGGGGATGACATCTTGTGTAGTGGATGGAACAGATGTTGCTTATTGAGTATCCTATTTCATCTTTCATTTTCACAAGAGTTCAGTTGCTGTAAACAGGTGCTTTTGATGTTTTTTTTTTCCTGATCAGAAAGGGCTCAAGAAAGGAAGACAACAAACTTGCATGAATGAGGTTAACAGACAATCACAGGAAATGGACAGGAAGCACCTGTGACCAGAGGCTGTGCTGTTAGGAGAAACAATAATGATTTCCATAGTGTGCTTGTGGTCCCCTGTCATGGTCTCAGGTCTATCCTGGAAGGAGCAGGACGAGGTGAAATGGGAGGTGGAGACACAGCCTGTGTGATGAGGGCTGGGCTGATGCACCCGTGGGTCTGACAGGGACCAGGTCCACCTCCAGGTCACACCTGCCTCAGCCTGGACTCCCTGGAATGGGGACACACACCCCGCCTCTGCACTGTGACTCTGAGGGAATAACAGATCCTGAGAGAATGAAGTTCAGGGGAATTCAAGGAGCAAGGGTAATGTGAGGGTCACAGAGGGGTCTCAAAGTCAGTTTCAGTTCAAGGACAGCAAGCCTGAGACACAGGAGGAGCTCGTGTACCATGGGAGCTGGAATCGGAACAAAGCTCTTGTGGACACTACAGTTCCAAGGCCATCAGACAGGAGGGTCACATTGGTCCCCTGAAAGTCCTTGACAGTTGGGCAGTTCCCCCACATTAGGGAGGGCAATCTACCCACCCAGTCCACTAGTTTCAAACACAATCATGGAAACCCCCAGATAATGTTGAAACAAATATGACAACACTCACTTGTTGGGGACTGTGCTGCCTGATCTCAGGAAGCTGTAACCCCCTGTGACTTAGGCTGAGTGAAAGACCTCCAGACCAGGAGCCACTAAGGAGAAAAAACTTGTTTCCCTGGCATGAACACTGGCTGTTCTAATGCCTGGCTCCCTTTGCATGATCAGCAGTCAATGACGAGCAACAATTCTCTAAGAAAGAGAATGTATCTAAGAGAGATGTGATCACATGGGAATGTCCTAAGGGAAGAGGCTCGGGGCTATGGAAATGAAAGGGTGATGGGCATCAACCCCTGCCCCTTCAGCTTTATCAAAGCCTGAGTCCTTGTTTTTAGAAATAAGTGATCCAAGTCTCCTGGCTGCCTTTGTCTGTTGACTCAGGCCTGTGGGAATAGCATGGGTGGTGCAAGCCCAGACCAGAAATGAGGGACCACTGGGGTAATCAGGCCTGGGACATAGAATATGCAAGATCCTGTGAGATCTGTTTGCTGGAGGATGTTATTAGATTAGAATTTGAAGGCATAGACAGGAAACCAAAACTGCCCTTTGTGTTGTGTTACTCATTTAAAATGTTAAAACTCCAGTCTCTGCCCAGAATCACAGTGGGGGTTCTGTCTGCACCTTTGTAAGTCACCTACTTCTTTTGAGCTTTTCTGTCAGGCTGTGAATCCACAAACTAAGTCTGTATTCTCAATAAAAATCTGCTTGGGAATGGAGACAGGGTGCTCCCCACTAGAGAGAGTGGCCATTCTGCCCCTATTTCCCCACAGGACCTGGTTGTCTCTGTGTATGTTTTTCTCGTGTTTTGACAAGCATCCAGAACAGAGATGGATACTGCTAGCTGGTATCTTCCACACTCATTCCCAGTGAAACCTCTAAAATGACTGTTAAATGACCCAGGTATCCCACAATCTCAATAGATTCAGACAACCTTCCCCACACATCACCCTCACTAGTGTCTTGATCATCTTCCACTAGGAGATTCATCTGATGAATGAGGACTCAGGGGAAATGGCTGATGAAGATCACGGGGAGGCCTTATTGTGTTAGTTAATGACAAAGACCACAGCAAAACTCCACATAGTCCCTGGGTTCACACTTTGCGTCTCACGGAACAAATGTGAACTGCACTCCTATGAGACTGGATCCAGTGCAGGATGTCTAACGCAGGACTCTGGGACCCTCCAGAAGCTGCAGCTCATGGGAGGAGGTGGCTCCTTTGGTGAAGTGAGAAAAATCACAGACAGTGGAAAATGACACTCAAGATGTCTCATCCAGATCCCTGTCTAATCCCTGGTCTGTTCTTACCTGCTTGCTCATCGTCCCGGATGCTACACCCCAGTGTCTGATGACCTCCCTTTCCCTTATTATTGCTGTTGGTTGGTGGACTCAGGAGTCTGACCTCAGGTTTTGAGGCTGGATGTCTGGGACCTTTCAAGTCTCAACTTCCCCATCACCATCTGCCCTCATATGGATGTGGTGAGTTAAAAAAGCCTGAATGATTGCACTTTTGTCCCTGGTGGGAGAGTCAATCCACTCAAGCCCCAGCCCAACATGACATCCCTCACCCTCTGACCACAAAAGCACTGAGGCAAGCTCCTGGTCTGCCTCCTTGAACCCACTTTACCCCGGCTGGAGAGACCTGCCTGGCCCTCCTGAGACCTCAGTCAAGTCAGAACAGAACTTCATTAGATCCTTCAGTGTGTCAGCATCATCAGACTCCACATCTGAAGCCAATTTGGGAGGAACCACCCTCAGTTTACACAGGGACTGCAGCCAACCATGCTGTGTGCATGGTGCTGGGAGAGTGAGCACCCCCATAACCAGGTCTTTCTTCTGTCTTAGTACTGACCACTGCTCTGCTAGGTGGTGGCAGGGGAGTCCTGGTAGCTGACATTTGCTGCTGAGTTGTCTGGTCTGTTGGTGTCCTGATCCTGATTCTGGGGAAGATGCAGAAGCAGATGTCAGATGCTTTGACTGGTTGCTAGATATGTAAAGGGGAAAGCCAGACTATGGAGTAACCCAGGGCTTAGCCTCCACCTTCCCCTCCTCCTGTCTTGGATGCTTTGATATATGGGTCTTCAGCACCCCCTTGTGTCCTGAGTGCCCCCTGCAGCACAGCCCTGCTGTCACCTACAAGGAAGTTTGTGTGTGGGTTCACCCTGACTTCCCCTCACTATGTTTCTTGCACAGTAATACACAGCTGTGTCTGCGGTGGTCACAGAGCTCAGTTTCAGGGAGAACTGTTTCTTGGATGTGTCAGCAGTGATGGAGATTCGGCCCTGGAAAGCTGGGTTGTAACTTGTGCTCCCTGTCCAGTACCCCATCCACTCCAGCCCCTTCCCTGGAGATTGGCGGATCCAGTGCCAGTAGTAACTGCTGGTGACTGAGCCACCAGACACGGTGCAGGTGAGGGAGAGGGTCTGTGAGGGTTTCACCAGTCCTGGGCCCGACTCCTGCAGCTGCAACTAGGAAAGGACACCTGGGGACAAGGGACATCAGTTCCTGTCAATCATGTACAGTCACCACCATCCCAGAGACCTGTGTCATACACCTGAGACACTCACCCTGGGGGGTTGTCACCAGGCACAGGAGGAGACCCAGCAGCCACATCTTCTCTAGAGCACAGCTCTGCCTTCCCCAGAGACCTCTACCCTGTGTGAGGAGAGAGTGATGAGCCCCAAAGCCCAGGGGAGCTTTTAGCCTGGAGCTGGGGAGAAATTTGCATGTGAGGGACTCTGTTCTTATAAGTGGGGAGGCACTGAGTTAGGTTCCCCTCTGGGCATCTGTTCTCCTGACCACATGCCCTGTATGACCTTAGACAAGATGCCACATAGGTTGTGAGTCTCCCTGCAAATAGGTCTAGGATGGCCACACCCTTCTGCATGCAAAAGGAGATTTGGGATCTCATCTGTTTTCTTGTAGGTATTATAAGGGATTAGATTTTGTCCAAACTCTTAAACATAAAACATGAATGTATCCACAATTTGGAATAGCTTATAATCATAATTTTATGTTTAGTAATATGTTTGTTTCAGGTTAGTTATAAATAAGACCCTAATATAAAGGGCAATTTCTTCAGAGGCCCCATTTTCTGTAACTCAGATACCTCTGACCACTTTTATATGAGTAACTATAGAGACTGGGTGGGGCCCCTTGTTCCTTGTTCTGTGAGTGTTGCATTTATGTCCCAGGCTTTCTGTGCTAAGTGTCCATTAAGGCGCTGAGGCCCGCAGCAGAGAGCGCTCACAAATGACATCAGAGACAAGCACACTTGCTGTGCAGGAGATGAAAAACAAAGCGGCAGTGTTACAGGGTGCAGCCAAGAGAGGGGGCCCAAATAGGCATTTGAAATGGGGTCCAGAACTTAAGGTGTCCAGGAGATTTTGGGATGTCTCCATCCCCATCCCACCCCGCCCATGGTGTGGGTTGGGGGAAGGGACAAATGGAGCAGGGCCATTGAGAGCTGTTTAGCATAGCAACAGCCTTATAGCTAAGCTCTGGTGTGGTCGTTTAGCATATCTATAACCTTTGACTGGTTGCATAGATATGTTAAGTAGCTGTGATCAGCTCTAAGCCAGGGGAATGGAAGTAACTTCTCCACCCAGATGTAACTGGGGGGGGGGCGGTTTCCCTGAGTTACAGCACCTGTGTGGGAGCTCAGACAGAATTGGCCCCAAGACATGGGGCCACAGCTGCCCAGACTCGTGATGGCAGCCCAGTAAAGCTGGAAGGACACGAGTTCTGGCATGTGAAGCGGAGTGTGGGAGGAGTCGGAAATGAGGCTGCAGAGGAAGATTGGCCACAGGGATTTAAAACCCAGATTTGGTGGCCATTGAGGGGAGAACCTTGCTGCTTTAAGGAGGAGAACCATGTGCAGCCCTGAGGAGAAAACTACGCGTCTTTAGCAGAGTGGAGACTCCCGCATCCCAGAGAGAGGAGAGTCATGTGCAGCCCTGAGAAGAAGAGCCATGCGCAGCCCTGAGGAGGAGAACCATGCGCAGCCCTGGAGGAGAGAACCACGCAGCCTGACAGAGTGGGGACCCCCACAGCTTTAGAAGGAGGAACCACCACCTGGTTTTAGCAGAGATCCCGGCGACTCAGCCGAGAGTGCCGGGAATCCAGGGAGGTCTCCCAGTTGAGAGGGATTACTAACTGAGAAGAACCAGAGGACTACCTGAGCCATGGACTTCTATTTCCTTTCCTGAGATACGGTACTCTGGACTGGGCAAAGGGGGAAGGAAGGACTGTGTGTTTGTGGGTGTTTTTAGGGACTTTAGGATTTTTTTGATAAAGACATTATGTCACTACTTTAAGTTAGTATAGCATTAAATAAACATTTCCTTTCCTTTTCACGAATCTCTGGCATTGAGAGACATCTTTCCTAGCGTGGCAGACATAATGGACCCGGGGCCTTCTTTCAATAATAGTGTATCATCCCAGGCCCCCCTTGTTGTGTTCTGTAACAGCAGTACACCTCTCTGTGGTACAGTGCCATCCAATTACTGAACAGATGATGTGAGAGAATCACGGCTGATCCACATTCTAAGATTCTGGCACTAAGATTCCATTGTGTTCAGAGGCAGCAGAGTGGGAAGGGCCACGTCCATAGGTTTCTCAGAGGCAAGGTCACTGTGCCCCTCAATGGAACCCTCTCCATCTCCAGCCTCCTCCCTGAGATGGCTGGTCCCTGTAGCTTGAGGCTCCTGGGCTCCTGCTCTACATGGAAATTCCTCTATATTCAGGACACAATATTTTCAGACACAGTGTTTGAAAATATGTTCTCCAATCTATGCTGGTTTTTTTCATTCCCTTAGTAGTACCTGGGTGGGACAAAGGATTTTGATTTGGCTACATTTAAAAAATATATATATTTCATGTATTTATTTTTAGACAAAGGAGAAGGGAGGGAGAGAAGGAAAGAAACATTAAGTATTGCAGCCTTTTGTGCACCCCCTGCAGGGTACCTGGCCCATAATGTAGGGATATGCCCTGACTGGGAATCAAACTGCCCACACTTTGGTTTGCAGGCCAGCACTC
The DNA here is from genome assembly GCF_004126475.2 of Phyllostomus discolor. Classification (NCBI taxonomy): domain Eukaryota; kingdom Metazoa; phylum Chordata; class Mammalia; order Chiroptera; family Phyllostomidae; genus Phyllostomus; species Phyllostomus discolor. The sequence goes on along the minus strand of NC_040917.2, from coordinate 2,046,972 downwards.
CATCCACTGAGCCACACCAGTCAGGGCTAATTTTAGCTATATTTAATTCATCAATATCTTACCCCAATGTTTCATCTCCATATTCACTAGACAGCTCACTCTCAGTGAGATTATGTCCTGTATTCCCTGACATTTGTATGAAGAATGCAGTTTCCCTGTGATTGTGGAGAGGAGTAGCGATGCTGATTCACAAACGATGAGAGTCATGTGCAGAGAAGCTCACTGCCCAACAGGTGCTCCACAGACACCAGGGAAACTTCCTTCAGAGTGAGGTCCCACTGGGTGCTCATCTCTTTGATCATAACTAGAAATGCAGATCAGGAATAGCTGGTCACTCTTATCCCACTTTCAGTTGTCTTTCAAGTTGCTATTAAAAGGGAAGAACATTTTCTCCAGAAGTCATTTTAAATCTGAAGCATCTCATTGAGCATATCTGCCATTGCCACGTCCTGCATCCATAGTCTCCTCTGCACTGATGCACACATGCAGCTTTGTGGGCAACAAGAGACCAGGCATCCGACAGTGGTCCCATGAGATCCTGGTGGGGCTCAAGTATCCCTCTCAGCTGGGACGTCATTGCTGCTGCAATGTGGTAGTTCCTCACGTTGCTCACAGGTGTGTGCACTACTGGTGGTCATATAAAACAACCTACTGCACTTCAGAGTCATGTTACAGCACAGCCTGTGCAGTCACAGTGGTGGCTGATCCATCCGGGTGTGGGGAATGACGCTGTGATGTTCACACAGGATGGAACTGTCCAACTCTGCATTTCTCAGACCCTATTCAGTCCCTGGCTGTGTCAGCCTTGCTGTAAATATAACCCCAATTAAAGCACAATCCTTCATGAACACCCATTTATTTTGCTTTAATTAATCAAAATGTTCCTTGTACCTGACCCCCTGCCTCTAAAGTATTCGGAGGTCAATTCCCCTGATTCTTGATGTTGAAAGTTTTATAATTCTGGAAGTCATATTAATATTGTGAAGTAAATCTTTGCTGTATCTTCTTTTTCAACTACTTATAGAATACACATATTTATTACATTCTTACATTTTGTGCTTTTCTGTGAATTTTTTAATGAATCCCTCAAATACAAAACTCACTACAATTTTGGGTGGGAAGTAATATATTGACTTTCTCCATCTCTGATTTCTGGGCCAGTCCTAGTTCACACTGGCCTCCTCCGAGGTCACATGTAGCCTGTTTCTTTGAGCTGTGTTGATCCCTCCAGCAATGGCCCTGGGTCTTGTTCATTGTGGGTGTTGACATATTTCTTCCAACTGGTACAAAGTCCTCAATTTTATCTGAAAATATAAAATGTGTGATGAGCTGGATTTCTGGAAATGCTTGAAAAGGGTTTCAGCGAGAATCTGCATCTTCCTTGGGTCATCAGTGTAAGTCCAGGCTCATGAACCCTCATCGAAGGGTCTCACCATCCTCAGTTACCAATGGAAACACAAGCCAGGTCACAGAACCACAGTAGTCGGAGATGCAGAGGACGTGGGGGTGAGGTCAAGCACCTCTCATGGATCTGTACTTCACTCACTCTGCACCATCCCACTGTCTATAGAGTCCCCCAGTGCCAGGCAGGAATGACCAGTGACTGATGGTGCCATGGAGTGGAGGACAGTACAGCCCACACCAGGATAAGGCTGATATTGTTCTCAGTTCCCCACTCAGGAGGGGCCCACTGTCAATGTCACATCCCTTACTGAGGGTTGCACCCTCTCTCTGCTGCTGAAATAAGGCCCTGAGTGTGGAGGGCCAAGCGGGATAATGCATCCCAGGTAGCTGGAAGCACAGTGGCCCTAGCCCACAGAAGACTGCCTGATAGATTGTTGTAAGAAAAGAATGCCTTGGCTGCTTGCTATATCACTGTGCCAAGATGGACCAGCAAATGTGCTTAAAAATAAAATGTATCTAGGCTTGGGGTTTGTCTTTCTCATGCCCTACTTCAAAGCTGGCTCAATATATATAGCCTGACTTCACCAATAAACAGTTCCCTCCTCTGCATCCCAGAGAAGGGACTCCAACTGACCCTGCTTTCACTCTGTCTCTTTATTTCTTAATCCCCCATCACCTTCCCTCAGGATCTGACTGATCTAGCCGTGCTGGTCGCAGCACTGAGGGAGCCAAGACCACAGGGAATGTGAGTTGTGTGAGCAGAAGTGGGAAGAGCTCGTGTCCACTGGGTAACATCTGGGCAACTCTGGATCATACCAACAAAGAGCAAATTCTTCAGTTCAACATGAAGGATTTCTACCCACTTTTATTTTTCTAACCTGTCAGAAAGAGTGCTTCATTTTATTATTATTCACAAACAAAAATGTTGTCAGGTAACCTTGCTCTGTACTGCTCAGTGCCCCCATGCCTGTACAAGATGGGCTAACAGCACAGTCCACCCTCACAATCCAGGATGAGCTCTGACATAAAGGCTGAAATGTGTAGTTCACTGAACCTTCCTTGCTTAGGGAAACCTGATTCTCACTCCAGCAGGACCAGGCCCACTGCACCCTGTAGGAAAAGGGAAGGTGAGATGACGTGGGCAGACTTGTGTTATCCTACCTGCACACTCTTCCATGTGTCCACCCCTAACCCCCAGGACAGTGGGTACCTTGGATAGGTTATAAAATGAAAATATTTTTAATTAAAAAACATTTTATTTATTTATTTGTGGAGTGCTGGAAAGGGTAGGGAGAAAGAGAATGAGAGAAATATCAGTGTGTGGTTGAGTCTTCTGTACCCTCTCCTCTGTGCCTGGCTATCAACCCAGTATGCTGTAGCACCGAGCTACACCAGCCACGAAAATTGAAAATATTTTGTTAAGGAGATTATATATATTTACACACACACACACACACACACACACACACACACATGAATGGATATGACTAAGGATATATTGTGTGTGTATCTATATCTATAGCTACATATCCCCTTATCTTAAAATGTGTGTATCAAGGTTATAAAAAAATTCCAACATACTATAAAGTTCTGATATAATTTCACTTGTAATTTTAAGATACTTTAAGAATTTGTTACAGAAAAACACATCTCTCTGTCAATCACATTATTATCAGATCTACATTTAGGTCATTTTAAGTTCCTATTTTTGTCATTTAGGAACAGTCATTGATTTATCCTCATATATTTGCACATGTTACATTTTCAGAAAGATCCATGTAAATGATTACAGCACTCTAAATGTAGTATTGCTGAGAAAAAATTTCAGATCACATTTTTGAACAGGATAAAGATTACTAGAACTCTATGGAATAAGTGGATTTGTAGAAATACTGGCAAATAATCAGCACAAATAAATTTTATTATGGGACAGAATGAACTGAATATGACTGTAGTTTTGTACTTTAGGTGTATATCATGAAGCAGAGAGTTTCACTCCTTATGCCTTGAACTCAAACATCTGGGGTATACTAGCAGGGCTTATAACTGAGCAGAGCTGGATTCAGAGGGCAAACATATACATTTCATCCTTGATTCCCATGGGATCTTTGGTGTTAGAATCCAGTCATGCCTGCCACCTGCATTATGACCTGGTTTTCTGGGGAGACTTGCCAGCCCCTTTCAAAGCTTGCTCTCAAGGGATAGCTATAATCTCTGAAACCACAGCGTGGTCCCCAACAGTGTTGACTTCCTCAGTCTGCACTTCCCCTATGAGTCCCAGTACAATCAGGTGTCCTCTGAGGCCACGTGCACCCTGTCCCACTGACCTGTGTCTGTCCCTCCAACAATTCCAGTTGGTCTTGTTCACTGTGGGTGTTGACACATGTCCTCTAAAATGTAAAAAGTCCTCAATTATATGTGAAAATACATAAAATGTGTGAAGAGATGTATTTTTGGAGGTCCTAGAAAGGGCTTCAGACAGAATCTACATCTTTCTCAGGTCATCACTGTAAATCCCAGATACACAACTTGGTCGAAGGTACTAACCCTCTGTCTTCACTTTCCAATGGGAACACAAGCCCGGTCACAGAACCTTGGGAGGCAGAGATGCTGTGGACCTGGGAGTGAGGTCCAGCACATCTCATGGGTCTGTGCTTCACACTCACCCTGCACCACACTGTCATGCGCAGTGATCCCCAGTGCCAGTCTGGAATGACAACTGACCAACTGCACCATGGAAGGGAGTAAAACACAGTCCATCCCAGGACATGACAGAACTTGTTCTTGGTTTCCACTCAGGAGGAGTCCAGTGTCAATTCCACATTCCTGACAGAGGCCTGCACCTGCTCTGTCCTGGAGAAACAAGGCCCCAAGGGAGATGAGAGCTGATGAAACTTGGCTTGTGTGAACAGAAGAGGGTAGAGCTCACCTTCACTGTGTAACATCTGGGCGACTCTGGAACATGAGAATGAAGAGCAAATGTTTCAGTTCGGCAAGAAGGATTCCCACCCACTTTTATATTTCTAACGTGTAAATAACATCATCCCATTTTATACTTATTCCTAAACAAAAATGCCATTAGGTAATCTCCCTGTGGTTTCTTCTGTGCACCTTCGACTGTACAAAAATGGGGTAAAAGCACAGTCTACCCTCTCAATCCAGTTTGAACTCTGACATAAAAATTGAAATACATATTTCACTGAGCCTTGCTTGCTTAGGGAAACCTGGTTCTCACCCATGCAGGACCAGGCCCAGTGAATCCTGTAGGAAATGAGAAAGTGAGGTGGTGTGAGGAGAGTTGTCTGGTCCTACGTGAACACTCCTCCATGCCTCCTTCCTCAACCCCATGCACAGTGACAGAGTCTGAGAAGTGGAAATGTCCTTGGGTCCCTTGTGGTGAGTGTGAGAACACGTTCATGATTCCTGCACTCCAGTCCTCACACATTTATCCTCTCATGTGCACAAAATGCATCTTTCAACATGTCATTTCAATTCCCTTCAACCAGGACTATGAAGATTGTATGGGGCACAGTGAGTCCATATGCCATGGTGCATTTTTCTCACTGTCAGATCCTATGGGCAGAAAAGTGTCTCCCTCAACAGGAGAAAATGAAAGTCAGCTGTCTCTGTGGTGCTGTGTCTGCATTGAATTCCTATCCCAGACCTTGAGCAATGGCACCTGTCACATCAAATCTGAAGCACAGAAGAGAGAAATCATCTGTTCCTTTTAGAACTCACTCACAGCCTCCTTGGATCACAAGGGATGGCTTGACCTGCCCATGCTAAGCCATGAGGACTGTTCCCCTAGGGCATGAGTCTGATGGCCAGCTGCTGTCTCTGTTACTGGCAGATAGCATAGTGGATTCTGTCAGTTGGCTACTACAAGGATGTAAGAGGAATAGATGGGCTTGAGCCTATCACACCTTGCACAAGCTCCCCATGCCAATTCACCACAGGGCCCCAGGTGGCCACTTCAACAGGGGGACCAAGAAGACCCCTTGATGGCTCCTGTATCTTGGGGACTTCTTCCAATGGGCTATGGCAGGCCTTACTCCATGTGCTTCTTATACCTCAGGGTATTTTGTAAGCTTGGGATCCATTTGTTCATCTTTATAGTACCTAGGTTTCCACTACCATCCTCTTGACCTATGGCCAGGACACTGGGCAACACCCATGTGACCCTCATCCCGGGCACCGTGACTGTTCATTCCACTCAGGGAAAACAGCATGTGATTCAGCTGACTGGATTGATTTGTTCTTACCTTATGCCCCAGTATGTTCCATCACTTACAGCTGTGGCCTGCCACGCAAGAGCCTTTCCATCCATCTAAATGTGCTACCTGTAATACAAGCAGTGGCTTTTATATATTCATTTATTTGTGTGTGTGTATGAGTGTATGTGTGTATGTATGTATGTATGTATGTATGTATGTATTTTTAGAGAGAGGGGAAGGGAAGGAGAAAGAGAAGGGCAGAAATATGCATGTGTGGTTGCATCTTGTGTGTCCCCACCAGAGATTTTGCCCACAACCAAGACATGTGTCCTGACCTGGAATCAAAACAGTAACCCTTTGGTTTTCAGGCTGATGCTCAAGCAACCAAGCCACATCAGCCAGGGCAAACAAGCAGCATCTTGATGATCATTTGGCAGATGTTCAAGAATGAGTAGCCATGTGACAACAGGAAACAACAGAACCCTGCTGGGGACCGCCCTGGCTGGTATCAGAAGCTGTAACCCCCGCCAAGTCTAAGGCTGAGGGAGTGGCCTTGGACCATAAGCCAGAAAGGAGACAGAAGCTAATCTCCCTGGCAGGAGCACTGCTTCTGCTGCTTCATTCATAAATGAACCCCAATGCTTGGCCAGTTAGCCAATGATGGGTAAGATTCCCCAAGGGGGGAACAACCTAAGACAGGCACAATCATGTGGGAGGCCCCCAAGAAAGGACTTTGGGGGCCACAGCAAAAGGGGACGATGGACCCTCGCTCCTTGGCTTTGATATACCCTGAGTCCTCATTTTCTGGGAGAAAATCTCCTTATCTCTTGGTTGCTTTAGTACCCTTGCTCCGCCTAAGCCTGAAACAATGACAGGGTTGTGCAGCTCTTTGCTGAAAAGGGTGGGTTCCCTGGGTCATCAGGCCTAAGAAAGAACAGGTAAATTCCTGTGAAACCTTCTTTGTTTAGAATGCTCTCAGTTGAATGAGAAGTGTCCAAGGAAGAAGTAAGTTTGTTCCTTAAAGTTTTACAACTCTTTGACCCTGACTCAAAATAGGCCCTCAGACTTCCTTGTTTTCTATTGTTTGATCCTTACTTCCTGGCAATGAGTAATGAGCTTTACCTGAATTCTTATGCAAATGAAACCAATAAAAAGCCTCTCTGGAGGCAGACGGGGCACTCACCCCACCAGAGAGAGTGGCCATTTTGTTCCTAATTACCCACAGCACCTGGTTGTCTCTGTGTATGTTTTTCTTGCGTGTTGACAAGCCATCCAAAGCGTTCCACGGACACTGCTGGTTGGTGATTGTATCAGAACCCCATGTTCTGGGTCAATCATGGAGGAAGAGATCTCGCAGATGAAGAACATGAACAGCTGCCCCTTGCATTCATCAAGTGGTCTACCACAGTGCAAACCATTCCCATTTTAATACAGAGACATTGTAGTGACAGGTGCCCTTAAGGAAGTGCTTGCCTTTCTACTCAGGACTTGATGAATATTTTAGGTTCTGAATTACTTTATGTGCTTCAGTCATATGGGATTCTCCATGCTAGCTAGTATTCTCTACCAGGCATTCCTGCACCACCACATTGGGGAGTTTCTCTTCTAAAATCCCAGCACTTTCCAAGAGTGGACTCATGCACCTTCATCACACGGTCCAGTCTTAATGAGGAAAAGTGTAGATGCATACTCAGTCATGTCCATGTGTAGACATTAGCAGCTAAACACACTGATAAGAGCATCAGAGATGAGATTTCAGACACCACTGGTCATTGCTCAGGCTTCTTTTTAAAGGGGTTAGTCATGGAGGAGCTGTGTTGATGTTCCATGTGTGGGCTCCTTGTCCTCCAAATCCAGCAGCCTGGCAGGTACTGGCTTCTCTCTTAGTTCCAGGGACAGACATAAGCATCTATTTTGTTTTCACTCTTGAGAGAGTGTCACAGGTGACTATGAACTGTGATCAATGAGAAAGTACCATTTCCACAGGACCTTGGACCTGTGCTGGATTTATGGAGCATGTGTCAGTTATGTGGGCTCCCATGTCATTTAAGTCACTGCATGTTTATCCTGTGTGCTGATCTTTCCATCACAAATATTATCACACTTGGGACCTGCATCAAGCAAGCATCCTTCTAACAAATATTTGCCCTAATATATTGAATCAAGTCAGTATCTATTGGTTCAAGATTGGACTTCACAAACTTTCCACATGAAAGGAAATTGCCATTGAGTATTGTCCAAGATCAAAATGTAGGGAAAAAAAAATTGCAATATCACTCACTGTGTGTCTTGGGTGCCCCCTGTTGTCAGGAGCACACCCTGCATCTCAGCCCTTCTTTCTCCTTAGGGGAGGTTTTTATCAAGGCTCATGGTGACTTCCTCTCACTGTGTATCTCTCGCACAGTAATAAACAGCTGTGTCCTCAGTTTTCAGGCTGTTCATTTGCAGGTATAGCGTGTTTTTTCCATTGTCTCTGGAGGTGGTGAATCGACCCTTCACAGAGTCAGCATAGTATGTGGTACCACCATTATCATTGATAACTGATACCCACTCCAGCCCCTTTGCTGGAGTGTGGCGGACCCAGTGCATCCAGTAGCTACTGAAGGTGAATCCAGAAGCCATGCAGGAGAGTCTCAGAGACCCTCCAGGCTGCGCCAAGCCTCCTCCAGACTCCACCAGCTGCACATCACACTGGACTCCTACAAACACAAAGGCATCAGGTCAGAAACCTTCCTCAGGTCCACAGTTTCTCTCAGTCATATCACCTCACATACCCAGTGTCTGTCATTCTCCATAAATTACCTCTCAAAATTGCAACAAGGAAAACCCAGCTAACCCCAAAGTCCATCATGAGAGGTCTGTGCCCTGTCTTGAGCAGGGACTGGGGACACCTGAGATTCCTGTTTTGAGCTCCTGTTCCAGAGCTGCAGGGTCAGGGCTGGGCTGCTTTTAAAGAGCAGAGCAGCACTATTTGCATGTCCTCCAACTATATAGGGAGCTCTGGGTTACAGTGGTGACATAGAAGACAGTGTGCCATGTGTGAGTTTTCCCAGGGCATGCGTCTGTTAAGAATTCCTCCCCAGCCTTGGACATTTTGGAGAGTCGACCTGTTACCAAGACGTCGTGGGTTTGTTCCCAGGTCTGGGCACATATAACTCCTGTTCAGGATGGAAACAGGAAGTACCAATCAATTGGTCTCTCTATTTTCTTTTTTTTTCTATCTCCCTTCCTTTTTCCCTTTGTTTCTCTCTAAATGGAATGAAAAAAAATGTCTACTATTGAGGATAAAAATAATAAAATAATAAATAAAAGAATTACCTCCTATATTTTGAGCTGTGCCCTCCCCACTGAGCCAACTGCTCCAGGAGGTATGTGACTTACAAGAGTAAATTGTCATGAATGGAGAGATGTAAAATGACAGATGCCTTTGAGAGTCACCGGCAATGAACACAGAAAGAGAATTTCACCCTCACAAACATAGAGAGAAATAAAAGTACAGGAGATTCGTGTTCAGGAGACTCGGAGTTTCATCATTACCATTTCTTCTACAAAGTAAGCATAGTATGGACTAGAACAGGGTGTGCCAGGAGAGCTTGTGGACCTTGTATTGAAAGGGACTGTGCATGTGTGTATGATTGGGAGACAGAAGCGTGAAGTCCACGGCACAGTAGTCTGTTCTCCTGGGTCATGTACCTTCAGTGAATATGCAGCAGTCTTCCTGAGTTGTATTTTGTTTATATTGTCTGGACTCTGTGGTAAAATCAGGTTCTAACACTGGGGACACTGAGGAAACTCGGACCTGAGTAGATCTGCTTAGGTGAAGATGTAGGTAGAGATTGTGAAGTAAATATATTAAAATTAAAGACATTTCATTATGGAAAAACTTGATGCCAATCACTTATGTAAAATAAGAGAACTTAAATAAAATTGTGATTGATATGAAGAACACTGTTTTTCTTACATTGATTACAGAGAGAATAAATCATTTAAACAACCTTCCCTTTCTGGAGCAGGTGGATCTAACTTTCTACAAAACTGGCCAGCTATGGACCTTCATCCTAACTTTCACCATCAGGATCTGTGGCTGTGAAGGCATGTGAATCATTTCTAATCAGGAGCACAGGACATAGGTCTGTCTCTGGTTCATCACAAGTAAATTTCAGGAGATTTGTCTCCTCCCTCTTTCACTTCATTTGTGTGTGTTCACGAACCTCAAAATTGCTGTCACATCATCCACACAGGATTGGAGTCACGTGGACATGAAGTCCCATGTGCATCGATTAGAGTGCAGAACTTGGAAGAGACAATCCCAGGTATATGGATAGTGGGATTCAGCAAGCCCAGCCCCAAAACTCCCAGGGTTCCTGTTCTTTATATGGTCATTTTCATTGTTATGTAGCAAGTTCAAGTTATGTTATGTTACTTTCTTAGAAATACTCTCACATAGTCATCTAGTTATTAGTACATTGGTGTGTCCAAAAAGTTCATTTGGTTTTTCAGTAACATGGCTCTAGTAACTATCATTTGTATTAACACCATTTGTTTATTTTTATTTTATTTTATTTGGATTGTTGTTCATGAACAGCTTTTTGTCTTTTACTCCTATTTGAAACATTTTTTTTTAGAATGTATGATTTTCAGGAACAACTATAAAGGGCAAATCCAAAGGGTGATGGAAGCAAGGGAGGGAGGTGGGGATGGCTGGGGTGGTGGGGATCGGGGAGGGGGGAATGCAGAAAATTGTAATTGAACAATAACATAAAATGATCTGTCCATGGTGCACTTAACGTTCATCTTTGGGGGCATATGTGCCTTCCTAGCTGCCTTCCTCTTCAAAGTGCCCACCAACTTTGAAACTGTAGAGATCACTACAGTTGAGGAAGTGGCAGCTGATGAAACTTAAGCAGATTTCTGACCCCAGTGAAACTACATGGAACACAGAAGGAATATCAGTAAAAAATCACCACAACCAGCTGTGGAGGAGATGCCCACATTTCTCCATATGCACAGGGTCCCTGCCGTGCATTATCAGGGGAGTGAGAGGTGTGGGCATTTTTCCACCGGGTCTCAGAAATGAAGCTTGAAATCCCCATGATGGTTTCTCTAAAATTTTGTAAGACTTTCAGAGTGGTGCCTGGGCCCAAGACTCTGGTCTGGAGAGGGGACAAAGGTTCCAGCTGGTCTGGACCTGTGACACCTAGACCTAGGATTAGGGATAGTTGCCACAGATTCTTTTACCTGTGGTAGTTACCACAGCCACATCCTCACAGGTCCCCAAAGTCCTGTTCCCAAGCACTTATGCGAACCTCAGTGTATGGGGAGTTGCTCCTTCTGTAACCCACTGGGTTCACGATGAAGGTTTGCTCTTCCCAGACAAACTGTCATGCTCCCCATGGGAGTGGGCATGGGGATGAGGTAAGAGCAGGGCCCACTGTTCACCTAGTGACACCTGTGCCACCCTGGAGAGCTCATGCCCCCATGCTGAGGCTGTGATCCTTCAGTGGCATATGGTCTGAAATGAGGGACTGTGAGCATCAGACTGTCAGGCTCTCCAAGGGGGCCCACACACAGTCATGCCCTCCTCCTCACCTTCACCTTGCAAAGAAGGCCAGAGCCCCTGCAGGCTGAGCCACCTGAGTGCCTGACACTGTCCTCACAACAGGATTGGGGGGCTGGTGAGACAGGCTCCATCAGTGTCTAAAGGGGTTCTAACAAAATAATAGTTCCCTGTGCAATGTGATATTAATATATTTTTTAAAAAGTTAAGTTTGTGTTGACGTCCATTTTAATTTTTTTTGATTTTTAAATGTCATCACTAATGCATTTTATCATTACCATTATCCCCCTTACACCATCATCCTCCCAGCAATCACCTCACTGCTGTCCATGTCTACAAGTCCTTTTCAAAATTGCACATTTCCTGCACCTCACACTGGACACTTGGAAACACAAAGATGTAGGTCAGGAACTGTTGCGTGCACACGGTTTCTCTCAGTCATCTCCAGTCACATACTCAGGGTCTCCCCTTCTTCATAGATTACCTCTTACAACACTAATAAGCAAAACCCAGCTGAGCCCAGACTCCATGGTAAGTTGTCTCTGTTTGCTGCTGACCAGGGACTGGGAACACCTGGGAGTCCTGGGCTGGGCTCCTGTCCCAGAGCTACAGGGTCAGGGCTGGGCTTCTTTTCATGAGCATAAGGGCCCTATTTACATGTCCTCCTACTATATATGGGGCTCTGGGGTTGGACAGTGACATGAAGGGCATGATCTCAAAATGTGACATTTCCAAGGCCACATGTCTCTTAAGATTTACCCCTGCCCTGCCTTGGACTGTTTGGCTCAGTTACTTGTAGTGTTGTCCTGCAACCAAGATAATTTGGTTTTCATCTCACAATCGAGTGCATATGATTCCTGGTCTGGGTGTGTACAGGAAGAAACTGATTTCTCTCTCTCTGTCTCTGTCTCCATCTCGCTCTCTCTCTGTATTCATTTTCCCTTGTTTTCTTTCAATAAAAGCAATGAAATATGTCTTTTGGTGAAGAGAAACAATAGGAATAAAAATAAAAGAATCATTTCCTACATTTTGTCCTGTGCCCTCTCCAGTGATCCAGCCACAACAGGAGATGGGCACAGAACCTAGGAGAGTAAAGTGTCATAAGTGCAGAGAGATTTAAAATGAGAGATGCCTTTGAGGGTCACCAGTAATGAACTCACCAAGACAATCCAACCCTCATGGCGAGACGAGATTTGAGTTCAGGAGACAGGGATTTTCTCCTGAAACCATTTCCCCTAGAAACTGATCAGAGTAGGAACTAAAAACAGTGTCACCATAGAGCACATGGATCCAGTGTTGGAGGAGGTAGCTCCTTTGTGTGCATCACTGGGAGACAGAAGCATGAACTCTACAAAGAAACAGACAGTGCTCCCTGATCATGTTCCTTCAGTGGAGTTCAGTACTGAATGTGCAGCAGCTTAACTGCCACATTTTTTTCCTACCCTCTGTGGTGAAAGCAGGTACCAATATTAGAGACAGAGAAGAAACTCACTCATGACCAGATCTGGTTAGGAGATGATGTAGGTAGAGATTGTGCAGTATCTATGTTTAAATTTTAGAAATTATGTAAAATATTGATTAAAATCCTTGATAGAAAATAACAGCTAAGTAAAATGTCATTGATAAGAATGTTATTATCTTTATTCATTCATTAAAGAGTGAAAAATCATTCAAGCAACCTCCCATTACTGGAGCTGGTGGATCTAAATTGTATAAACTGTTCATCCTTGGAGGTTCAGCCTCAGGTTCACCGTCAGCATCTGTGTTTGTGCACATGTGACATAGCTGTAATCAGGGAGCAGGAGAGGGAGTAGGTTTGGGCCCCCTGGTGTGTCAATAGTTCATTTCAGAAGAACCATCTTTTCTCTATCACAGCCCCTATCCATGTCTGCATGGGGGCTTTGGTAGTTCTGCCCCCATGGCTGTGCATGATGGGCATCCACTGAACCTGAACCTGATGCACTGACTGTATCAATGTGTGAATGGGAAAAGGAACTCCATCCATGGGGACACATTAACATGAATGGTGAGTGAAGCTCATCTGACCTGACACACACTCAAGACTCTCACCCCTCTGTGCTGTGATTTTCCTCATTGTTTAATCAGTTCTGTTTCTAACCCTGTTTCTGAAAGATCCATATATAACATCTGGACTCACTCAGATAAGAAAGAAATGCCTTGAAAATGTATCCATGTTTCAGGTTCCAGGGGAGGCCCACAACTCTGTGTTGTGCATCTCAGACAGACAGGTAGGTGTCACCACAACATTCCAACATTGGGCTCACAATTATTTAGTCTCCATCAGAGGAAATTCAGCACAATCCTTCAATTTATTCAAGACTCTCATGTAGAATCTGAACCTGATAGCATTTGATGATGGATCACACATCAATATTAATCCTGGAGGTTGGTGACCAGGACTAGTGTAATAGTCCAACCTTAGTCAGCATCCATTCCTCCACCTGATGTAAAAGCAGACCAGACTTCACAGGACACTGCAGGTGCTTGATGCCATCAGCTAGGACAAGAACATGAAAGATACACAGGTCTGAATAGTAGTGCATGGTTTCTATTCTTTACAACAAAGTAGGTTCTCCTGTCTCTGAGAAACCCCGTCACTTGAGCAACTGAGGAACTCTGAAAGCACTCACCTGTCCTGGATATTGGAATAATGTGATGGTGGAACTCAGTACAAAGTATAGTATGGAAGCTAAGAAAACGCTGTAATAACTCATTGTGCCAAACTACCACATGTAACCTGGGTAATCATCCCATCTGAGCCCAGATGATATATGTAAAGAAATTCAAAGCAGTTGCTATGAAAAGTCAATGTTTAGCTCATGATTTTAGTTATAAAAATATGGAAGACTTTATAGCTTTTTGTCTTACTCAGATATTTGATGTCTGAAGAAAGGTGTTTTTTTTTTTTTTTTGGCGGGGGGAGGGATCAGATCATTTCAAACAAATCCTGTTAAACCAGCCCTATTAAACTGCTCATGTGGGATAGGCACACGGGTTTCATCTGCAATCAGTGCTGCAGTGACAACTTCCAAAGACAGCAGAGGTTGTTTCCTGCACCTGTGTTCCCAGAAACAGCAAATCCTCGGCAGCTGTGAAGCTATGACCTGTCCAGAGACCAGTCCTCAAGGGCCCTTTGAAGCATTTGTATGGTTTCACCAAGCTTCACTGTCCTTGGGGTGTGAATATGTTGCATTTCTTGTGCAGGTGTTTCTGTGGTGCCTGGAGGTCATTCCCTGACAAATCCTACTGCCCATTAAGCTGATAGAAGCTGCTTGAGCTTGCATTTTCCCACTTGTACATTCAGGAAAGGAGGTGCTCACAGTACAGAATCCTCACAATCCAGCTCTGTGCAAGGTGGCCAGGGCTCCTACACTCACCGTCACCACCACTCACAATCTCTGCTAAGACAGAAAACAGCATTTTTACATAAGACTTAACTAAAGCCTCAGGAACCATGAACACTTTAGTCCCAAACTCCTCCCACTACCAGTGGTGGCTCAATATTCTCCTCCAAGGACACATCAGTTGTCCTCTGTGACATGGGAAGTGGGAGAACCATGAAGTCAATGACTTTCACTCACAGCTGGCCTCCACCCTACTGCATTAGGACAGGATGGTATTATGACAATGGTCTCTATTTTATTCCACCTCCTGAATCTGGTTAGGTTCAGCTGGTTTGATGTGTTATTTGAATTGGTGACAAGAGTGTCTGAAAGAGACTCTTCCTATTGCTCACCTGAGAATGATGTGTTTTCAACACATTTTCTACCTGAAAGACATCACGGGTGACACACGATCCGGAACCCAGATAATTTTTCTGAGGGAAACTGTTAAGGAAGAAGAGACCAGCAGAAAACCAGCCCAAACCTTCAGCTGCACCTGCTCCTGGTACAGGGAAGGTACCCAGACTGCCCCCTAGTGGTCGAAGCTCCTGCCACAGGAGAGTGTGTGTCTGGGCTCATGCTAACTTCCCTTCACTACGTTCTTTGACAGTAATACACAGGTGTGTCCTCATCTCTCAGGCTGCCCAGCTCCATGCAGGCTGTGCTCAGGGATGTGTCTGTGGTCATGGTGACTCTGCCCTGCATCACCTGTGCATAAATTGCAGGACTATATTAAGGGTTACCTTGCCCCATTCATCCAGCTCTTTCCCTTGGGCCTGCCACACCCAGTGCATACAGCATACCTGGGTAAGATATGTCCAGAAGCCTTGCAGGAGACCTTCACTGAGGTCACAGGTGTCCTCACCTCAGCACCTAAAGATTACATTTTCTGCAATCTGTTACCCTGATTTTAAGAAAGACTGAAAACAACAATCAGAGATCTATTGCCTGTTATTACCATCATAATAAAGTTCTTCCAAAATTCTTAAAAAAAAAAAAACACATGGGTTGAACCTGGTAGTGGACACTTATGAACAGCATTCAGGGGTTGGATAAAATCTCACTTCACTGTCCCTGGTCACCTCCTCAAACCTGGAACTTCAAAGCCCCTTACCTCTGGCAACTGATACCAGGAAGAGGGCTCCCCAGATCCAATCCAGGGTGAGGGACTGTACCATCTGGAATTTTATGGATGACAGTGTTTGTGGGTGATGCTCAGTACACAGACCTGCATTTAACCTAGTCTACCTCTTCCTATTTACCTATGCACAGGGAAGAGTTTTTCATAGCTGAAGACATGACCCCACCTGAGAGAAAGGGGAGGACATAGGGGCAATACTCCACAGGATTCTGAGGACCCATGTCCTAAACAGTTTTGTAGGATATGTGTCCCCTGCTAGGCCTCTGAGCTCTGTTCTGATACAGCTCCTCCCACTAAGGAACAAGCTCCCACAGAACATGCTCCTCATTGTGAACCCAGCTTTGAGAGACATGGAGAGCTCCCAGTTCTGGGCTTTAATGCCTGAATGTCTTATTCCTGGATCAGTGTGTCTCCAAAATTATCCACCTCATGAATTAATAAAACCATCCCTGTTCACAGTTTCTCATGATGCAGATATAAAGAAGTCCTGCAGATACCATTGACTGTGGTTCTCATGTGCCATTGAGTTTGGTGAAAGCCCAGATAGGATATTTACAGTCACCATATGTCGAAATCTTCTTATACAGGTGTTCATGAAAAGAAAATGACACAGGCCCTGACGGGAAATAAGAAATCCCTTCCCTGCTCCCCCTGCACCTGCTCCTGGGGCAGCTGCTGTGAGCTTGTGAGACCTGCCCACCCCCTGGTGCCAGCTTTGCATCGTGCTGGGGAGGTTCCTGTCAGGGATTACAGAGCATGAACTTCTCAGCATCTCTAGTCCAGAATTCAAGGTTGTGCACTGACTTCCAGGAGCTCACTCAGGGACACTGTGTGCTTTAATTCTGTTTAATAGAGAACTGACCTTAGCAAATCCCACGGACTCTGCAGAACCTCATAGTCAGGACTCTGTGAAGCCACCAGGAGTCCCCTTCCCTGGACCTGACAGGTGCACTGACACAACCAACACTCCTGAGCCCTGAATCTCTTGGGGGCTTTGGGAGCCTCTAATGTCCTCAGGTTCCTCTGGTGGAAGGTCCCATCTGAGTGTCCCTGCATGTGGTCGAAATACCACTGCATTTCTACTTCTCAATGAATGACAAATACACACTGTGATTATTTTCATAGAAAGCACTTCAGGTCTCCCTTCTCTGCTGTACCTAACACTTGGGTGGTGCCTACAGTGGATTCTAGGCCAGGATGTGTCTTCCTAGGTAAGGCCACCTCTTTGTGTGACACTCAAGTATTTTTTTTTCTATTCTTGGTGCTCCATCCATTTGGTTATCTTCCCTTATGACCATATACCCCATGGACCTGAGACTCCACATCCCATGTGAAGACAGACTCACTGCTCAGTGACCCACAGCTGAACCTCTCAGTCCCTGCAGGAATCACCATCTCCTCCTGCACCTTGGCTTCTTCTTCAACCCTCATGGACTTGCCCACACTGGTCAAGGCATCAGGGGTAGAATTCAGACATCACTGCTCATTGCTCAGACTCCCTTTCAAAGGAGAAAGTCTCTAGGGCTTATCACGGAGGAGCTGTGGTGATGTTCCCCGTGTGGTCTCTGAGTTTTCAAAATCTGCCATGCCTGAAGGCACTGAGTTCTCACTTAGTCACAGAGACAGATGAGAAGATGAGTTTCAGACTTTGTATCTGACACAGGTGGTTGATGTGGAGAAGACTTAGAAAATTCCCATTTTTTAGGACCATGGGTCAATGCTGTGTTTCTCAAGCATGTGTCACTTATGGGTGTCACCAAGTCATTTAAATCAGTGCATATTCATCCTCTATGTCGATTTTGATCTCATAATATGCAACCACATGGACCTGCATGAAGCAAGCATTGTTTCTAAGCAAATCTTCACAGTAGTCTAATGAATCAGACAAATCTCTATCATTTCAGTAAATGTCCATCATGAGCTTTTCCACAGGAAGGTGATATGCAGTTGGTAATTCTGCAAAATCAGGTTGGAGGATAATCTCTTGCAAGACGAATCACTGAGGATCCTGGCTGAGGACCAGGGTCCCCAGGGAGGAAGAAGACCTCGTCCCCAGCTCTGAAATCCTGCACACAGGCAGGAAGGGGTTAATTTTCCCTCTTCAGTTTGTTTCAGTCAGTACCTTGGTGGAGTATAGGGTGCCCCCCTGCATAGGGAAAACAGTCTGCTTTTCTGAGCCATCATCTCAAAGGTAAGTTCACCTGTAAACATGCTTGGACAAACCCATGCATATCTATGAATAGCCAAATGGTTGGGCACCTAGTGATCTAGTCAAACTAACACAAAACAAACAGTCAGAACAGAACTTTTAGGAGAAGAATCCCAAGGCAGAGCTAATATGCATCTGCCCAATGCATGTAGGTAGAGCTGAACCAACTACTTTAGACTCATGGTGGTGAATGCTTTCTTAGGTACCTACATGTTGAATTTCAGGTGCAGAGGGAGCTCCCTGCCAGAGATGAAACAAAATCTTAATTAATATCTTTGTGTTCTGTGCCTGCAGAACATGTGGGCCCTGAGTGTCCCCTCTTGTTTGCTGCCCCACCTGTAAGCAGGTTTTTGTGTGGACTCACACTGACTTCCCCTCACTGTGTCACCAGAACAGTAATACAGAGCAGAGTCCTCGACTCTCAGGCTGTTCATTTGCACATGGGCAGTGCTTTGGGAATCAACTCTTGAGATGGTGAATCTGCCTTTCACAGATGCAGCATATTGTGTTGTGTGATTGTTAGCTTTGTTTCTGATAACCCCTACCCACTATAGTCCCTTTCCTGGAGCCTGGCGGATCCAGCTTATATAGTAGTCACTGAACATGCATCTGGAATCTTCTCAGAACAGTCTCAGAGACCCTCCAGACTGCCTCAGGTCCCCACCTGACTCCACCTACCACACCCTACATTGGACATCTGTGGACAAAAGATTTGCATTAGCAGGGCACACACACACACACACACACACACACACACACACACACACAGAATGTCCCAGGTTCTCTGCTACCATGTAAAAGGATCAGGGCAAGACCCATCTCAGCTCAAACTTCATGGTGCCTCCTTATAGGTTATTGGCTTCAGTGAATGCTAACTGCAGAGACCCAGGGGTTGGGACTGATATCACTGAGGTGCAGGGACAGCCACAAATCTAATTTTATCTGCACATGGTGATGCCCATTTGCAAGCAATTCTACCCTTAGTGACAGAGAAGTCAAGATCCTTGGTGATGGCCCCCACTTGATTAGAGGGAAAAGCACACTTGTTGTGACAGTGGAGAGTTTTACGAGAGTCTGGTTAATCTGAGTGCTAAAGAGTCATTTTTGTCATTGCTAAGTTCTACCACCTGGCAGTTTAACACAATTTAATTTAAAGCAATATTCCACATGCACAGTGTTTCATGCTACTCAGCTCGGCATAAATTCTTTGTATGACATTGTCCATGTGTCAACACAGAGAGATGTTCATCCCCACCCTCAGTCTACCTGGCTGAGGTCAGTAGGCATTACTGTTTCTTCTCTCCTCATCTTTCACGGCAGAATTCCTGCCCATTGTGCATCTGTGCAACAAGAGTCCATATTTGTGGGGAGAGAGAGTGGGAAGAAGGAACAAACACAGGTGGAGCCTTTCACCTGCCCTGGACACCCTCTGGGTTCTGCCTCTTCAACTCTCCCCCAATTTCTCAACAACTGCCACATCATGTGACTGAGGTGCAAAAAGCACATTAATAATTATTCAGTAAGGGGTTACTATAATCAAATGTCATGTTGTCATTATTATATACAATCTCTGGGAAGATCGAAAAATGGCATGCTTAGTTAAAATCGTGAAAACTACATAAATCTGCAGTGCCATTTGGTCAATGCTACACCCAAGTGGCATTCATGCCCTCACCTCCAAGCACACATCAGCCTTGTCCCTGTGACCTGGTGACTGGAAGAAACATGCATTTATGGATTTTACCTCCAGTGAAACGTGGAACTCCATCCATGCTGATGTTGTAAGTATTGAAAGGGTTCATGCATTACATCCACTTCTAATGCTGCATTCTCACTACATCTGTTCAGCGGTCCCACTTGATTTTAGACCAGGGGATTTCTGTTATAAAAAACACCAGAGAAAAACCACCCTTGAATATCACAGGAAGGACACTGATGCTATACTTTTACCAACACGTGTGGCAGCAAATCTCCAGGGAGGCAGCCCCTGTGGTCATGCCACTCTATAATCCTAATACATTCATGATCTGTAACAATCTACTGTGAACTGGGTCTTTGGCCCACAACAGAAATCCATTTATTAATAATCTGGAGGTGGGAAATGAAGTAACAGCTGCTTGCAGATAGATGTCAGTTACAGAACAGATTCCTACACAACTGTTTTCTCATCCTCATCTCAGAGGGTGGCTGGGGAAGGGAGCTTCCCTTGTCCTCTGTTACAATGGAATTGACCCCATTCATAACAGCTCCACCCCCAAACCATCACTTGTCCCAAGGACCCATGCCCTAACACCATCACCTGAGCTTCAGGTTTTAGTAATTTGGCAGTTTTGAAGTGACACCAACACCAGCTAATAGCAACAACAATAGAACCAAATCATGACTCCACCAAAGTGGAAGGCTACTTCAGTAGAGCTCCCCAAACTGAGGATCCCCATAATCTCTGAACACTTCTCATCTGTGTCAGAAGAAAATGGACCCAGGTCCTTGAAAACAAGCTGATACCCCTGTAGAGTGAGACAGGTTTCACCCTACACTGTGAGCAAAGATGTTCGCATAACTTATTATTGTTTTCCCTTATTGCATATATATAACCATTATTCTCATTTTCAATGGACTAAAATTATTTTCTAACTAATTATAGGTGCCTCTGTTTCCTCACTCCCACTTCCTAGGTGTTCTGTGAAATAAGGAGCCCGGCTGTAGTGTTTGATGTCTGAGACTGACATGTTGAGGTTGACCCTTCTCTCTCCTCCTGCACACACATGGGAAATCTGACGTGAAAGTCGGGATTGTCCCTAGTTTAATGCAGGTGAAAGATGGAAACCACACAATCCTCTCCTATGAGTAGGGCCCCGATCAAGTGTGAATGATAAAACCTGGACAAGATTCCTTATCTGACATGATGCAGCCACTCCTGACCTGCTGAAAAGTCCACCCTGCTCTCAATAGACTCCTCAATGAAGGGACAAACATTTCCATAGTCCCTCTGTGTGTGTGATATCATCATTCTGGACATCCACATCATGGTATGGTGGGGGTCCCTCTATGTCCACATCATGTAAAGCTGCTGTTGATGCCATGGATGTGGAATTACATCAAAGACCATCATCCCCAGATTTCTTTTTCCATCTGGGACTTGGTTCCTACCACTCTGGTTCCCCTGTCCAGTATGCATGTGTCCTGTTGCTAGTCAGCTTGGACTCTCAGCTGTGTGGGGATGGGCTGCTTGTGGTTTCCAGCAGAGCCTCTGATTGGATGCAGCTTATTTGGGTCAGGGGGTTTGATGATTCATTGATGTTTCATTAGAATAAGAGACAAAAATATATGACTATCTGACTTTGGAGCATGTGAGAATGGTTTCCTCCTGTGACAACAAGCCTATGTAACTCAGATACTGAATGGGTCAGCACAGAAGCATGAAGGGAGGGGAGCTCCCAGGGGAAAACTGCTGTGTGGAGAGTTAACTCCACACCTGCCAGGAAACCAGCCCTTAAACTGCATCTGCAGCTGCTCCCAAACTGATGACTGTGCTCAGTGTGACCTGAGCGCCCCCTGGTGTCCTGAGGGCCCCAGCCACCTAACCCTCTGGTCTCCAGGGAAGTTTTTGTCTGGGCTCACAATGACTTCCCCTCACTGTGTCTCTCGCACAGTAATACAAGGCTGTGTCCTCGGCTTTCAGGTTGTTCATTTGCAGGTAAAGCGTGTTCTTGCCATTGTCTCTGGAGATGGTGAATCGGCCCTTCACAGAGTTGGCGTAGTATGTGCTACTACCACTACTACTAATTGCTGAGACCCACTCCAGCCCCTTCCCTGGAGCCTGGCGGACCCAGCTCATTCCGTAGCTACTGAAGGTGAATCCGGAGGCCAAGCAGGAGAGTTTGAGGGAACCCCCAGGCTTCACCAAGCCTCCCCCAGACTCCACCAGCTGCACATCACACTGGACACCTGCAAACACAAAAATGTCAGGTCAGGAAACTCTCACCCTGCACTGTTTCTCTCAGCCATATCCAGTCTCATATTCAGTGTCTCTCATTCTCCATAAATTACCTCTTAAAATAGCAACAAGGAAAATCCAGCTGAGCCCAAACTCCATGGTGAGTGGTTTGTGTTCTGTCCTGACCAGGGACTATGAACACCTGGGGATCCTGGGCTGGGATCTCGTCCCAGAGCTGCTGGGTCAGGGCTGGGCTGCTTTTCATGAGCAGAGAAGCCCCATTTGCATGCCTTCCTGCTATATATGGAGCCCTGGTGTTGGACGCTGACATGAACTACATGATCCCAGAGTGTGACATGTCAAAGGATCGAGATGGTACATGACTAGGAGAGTAAATTCTCATAAAAGAGAGAGATTTAAAATAAGTGATGTCTTTGAAAGTCACCAGTAATGAACATACCAAGAGGATTAAAAATGCTCATGAGCAGAGGGAGAATCAAAGGTCAGGAGGTTGTTGTTCAGGTCACAGGAAGTTGAAATTGACTCTGTTTCCCCTGCAAAGCAATCAGAGTATGAACTAAGAACAGAGCATGACCCTAGAGCATGTGGACCCAGTTTTGCAGGAGGTGGAGTGCCTGTGTGTGTCATTGGATGCAGAAGTGTGAACTCTACACAGAAGCAGACAGTGCTGCCACGTTATGTTCATACAATGGAATGTGGTGCTAAATGTGCAGCAGCCTCACTGTCTCCTCTTGTTTTTTTATTCATCAGACTCTGCAGTAAAACCAGATTCAAATATTTGGACATAGAAGAAACTCAGTCATGACCAGATCTGCTTTGTTGAAGATGTAGGTAGAAATTGGGTAGTAAGCATGTTGATGTTTTAGTTATTTGATTATGGATACATTGATGTAAACCACTACTAGAAAATAACTGATGTAAATGAAATCATAGTTGACATAAAGAATGGTATTTTTATTTATCCATTGATTACAAGATGAATAAATCATTCGAAAACACTTCCCATTACTGGAGCTGTTGAATCTAACTTTATGTTAAAACTATTCATCATTGCTGGTTCAGCCTAATGCTAATTCTCAGGATCTGTGTTTATATGCACATGTGAAGTAGCTGTAATCAGAGAGCAGGAGAGGAGTGGATTAGGCCCCCTGGTTCTTCTATACTTAAGTTCAGAAGTGCCATTTCCTCTTTTTCTCTCTTTCCCTATTCATGTCTGCATGAGACCCATGGGAAACTGTCACTATGGTCGTACCTGATAGGTGTCCACTGAACTTGAACCCAATGCACTGAATGTATCAATGTGCAATGTGGGAAAATGGACTCCATGCAAGGGGGTGAATTACTAAGGATGGTAAATGAACCTCATTTCAGCTGACACACTCGCTCTGACCTCCAGATTCTGCAAGAATAGATGTGTATAGATGGAAGTGCCAGGTGTGTGATCGGTTCAGTTTTCATAGGAACATAGTGCAGGTTGGATGTGGGACTGCCATTGTAAAGAGTTTCCCCACACTGATCTCCACCATGTAATGACATTAATAGTGGCCAAGAGACAGGGACACTCACACAGGGCTGTGGTCTCAGGTGAGGATACTTCTTAGGATCTCACCTTGAGGGAGGACTGAAGGAACACTGAGATATCACAGACTGAGCTGGAACCCAGAACACCTGCCAACCCTCCACTTTGCTGCCAAAATATCATCTATTTGATGTTCGGTCAGAGGCAAGAACAGAAATTTCTTCTTGACTTTAAAGTACTTTCATTTTCCGAAGCATGTTACATTGTTCAGACATAGGATAGTGTCTTAGAACTTTCTAGGAGACACTGCAGTCCAATACTAAAGCTGATCACATAACAATTCCCAGATGACTCCTCCATGAACACTCCTCATTCCTAGGACAAGGAGGCTCCCGATGTGCCCCCTGCACAATCACAGTAAATAACAGGGGTCCTCTCAGGAGCATCTTCCCAGACACTTCCTTGCAGTGCATCTGGCTCCCCGAGTGTCTGAGGTGCATGTGGAAGCATCAGTCCTGATCTCAGATCCTGACTGTGTGGGAGGAAGTCAGGAGGCTCATCATCCTGTCATCCCCTCAGCTCAGACCAGCTTTCCTATCATTCAGGGGTTTTGACACACTCAGGATGTGGGTCATCAAACTCTGTCTTTTGCACAGGAATGCACAGCCATCTTGTCATTGCTCAGGCTACTCAGGTCCCTGTAGGCTGTGCTTGGGGAATTGTCTGCAACCACGGTGAGTCTGCTGTAGACCTTCTGTGTGCACTTTGCTTCATTATCTTCAGTATCAGCTTGTCCCTTCTACTCAAGTCCTTGTTCTGAGGTCTGTCATACCCAGTGCATCCAGTACTTGGTGAAGGTGTATCCAGAAGCCCTAGAGAGGACCTTCACTGAGGATCTAGGCTTCCTCAGATCAGCCCCCAACTATACCATTTGCATCTGGGTGTAGATGCCTGTGGAGAGGATGCAAGGGTGGGCAGAAATCCCACTCAACCTTACCAGGTCTCCTCCTCAAACCAAGTTCTGGTGAGTCCTTTTCTTTTAGCCACTGCCCCCAGGAAGAGGACTCTCTAGCTCTAGTCCATGGTGAGGGGTTGTGCTGTCAGAACTTCTGTAGGGGAGTGTGTTATTGTGGGTGATGTTATCAGGGCACAGCCAGTCCCACATTAACCTAGTCTACCTCTTCTCATTTGCATATGCATGTAGGAGAATGTTTCATAGATGAAGTCCTGACCCCACTTTAGAGAAGGCAGAGGACACAGAGACCTTGCTGAGTGGGAGTCTGATGGACCAAGTCCTAATCCACATGTGAGGACATGTGTCCCCTGGCAGGTCCCTGAGCTCTTTGCTGATATAGTTTCTCCCAATGAGGAACCAGACCACACAGGGCATGATTCTCATTCTGAATCTACCTTTCAGTGACACAGAAACCTCAGAGAAAACTCTGGCCTTGATACCTGAATGCCATATTACTAGACCAGTGTGTCTTCAAAATTTTCCACATAGTGAGTCAGTTAAATAATCCCTGTGTTTATCTCCTTAGAATTCAATTATAAAGAAGACATAAAAATACCCTTATTGACTGTGGTTCTCATGTCTTATTGAGTTTGGTAAGTGCTCTGATTGAATAGGGTATTTGCAGTCTCCCCATGTCCAAGTCACACTTTAGATGTTGTTATGACAAGAGGAAGATGCAAGCACCCAGAGAAAAATCTCTCCCCAGCTCCCTCTGCAGCTGATCCTGAAGCAGCCACAAGATATCATGGGTCCCGAGTGCCCCCTACTGCCCAGGCTGCACACTGGAGGAGATGGTTTTTCTGGACTCCCAGGGCTCTATGATATCTCAGTGGCTCTAGTGCAAAATTAGAGGCTAAGCCCTGACTTCAGGAAGTTTTCTCTGGGACCCCATGTGCTTGGACATATCCACACAGAAAACTGGCCTTACTAAACCCCAGTGCCTCTGCGGAGAATAAAACCAGGGCTCTATGAGCCACCAGGGAACCCCTTTCCAGGAGCTGCCTGATGCACTGACTCAGCAACACCCCTGAGTCCAGAAGCTCTCGGGGGCTTTGAGGGACTCCGATGTCCTCAGGTTCCTCTGTTCTCAGGTCACATCTGTATATTCTTGCATGTAGCCCTAATTCCATTACACTTCTACTGTTGTTGATCAATAAAGAATACACACAATGTAGTGAGTTTCATGGTAATGACCCCAGGTCTCCCTGCTCCCCTGCTCCTAGCACAGGGGCAGGATCCCCACTCTCACATGAACCACATGAGTGATGTGATTTAATGACAGAACAAAAGCAAATGCGATTAACATGAAGGCTGGAAACTACCTGACCTTGTTGTCTCCTGTTTTCCTAGCTCCTGGGAATTGCAGAGGCCATCGAGAGAAGCCCCTGGCTTGTCATCTAGAGGGTCAGACCCAAGTTACCCTTTTCCACTTAGTGTAGCCAGCATCCACCTGACTTGTGCCGGGGGGGGGTGTCACTCTGATGGGTCATCTCACAGGTGCTCATTGCAGAGCACACAGCTAGGAGCCCCAGTGGTAGTACTATGGGGGGCATTGGATGGACGTCTTCTCAGCAAGAGAAGTAGCTGCTGGTGCAGGAACACAGGGACCAGAAAAGTGGTCCTGGTGTGTCAGAGTCTGTGGAGCAACGTCAATGTAGTTTTCCACTGTCCCCATGGTGTCCTGAGCACTGTCTGCAGCCCACCCCTCCCCTTTTCCTCAGAGAGGTTTATATTTGGGTTCATGTTGATTACCCCTCTCTGTGTCCCTTGCACAGTAATACATAGCTGTGTCCTCAGTGGTCACAGAGCTCAGTTGCAGAGAGAACTGGTTCATGAACATGTCTCTAGAAATGGAGGTGTGGCTCCTGAGAGACAGGCTGTGGAAGGCCACTCTTCATGTGTGGGCCCAGTTCCCACTTGGAAATGCACAGGACCCATGCCCATGGATAGGTTCTCCTGTGTGGAATCAGTCCTACAATGTACCTAGGCCACTATGAGTCTTGTTTTTTTTTTTGCTAAAAACTCCCTCACCCTTAATTGAGGGCATTTAATGCAAAGCGAGTGATTTCACTTCCTAAAAAAACATGGGAAACCTTCCAAGGATGAGTGTAACCCATCCAACTACTTTTGCCTTTTCATTCGCAAACACCCCTCTTCTGTGATGTGATTAGCAGCATTGGCTCCTTTGTTTTCTGTATAAGTTAACCACCTAAAGTGAACCTATGCAGAGTAAATGAGGACCTTCTTGTCATGTGTCCAGTAAGACAATAAAAGTTCATTGAAGCAAGGGCAGAGGCTTTTGCTCCCCTGGAGAGAAAAGCCATGCTATCCCTTTTCCTCCACAGGATTTGGTAATCCATGTGAATGCCTCATTCTGCATCTATAATGATGCGGGTCCCATAAGCCCATGTCCACATCACAGGCTATAGTAAGTGTTCCCATTATAACATATGTACCCAATCCACTGTAGTCCCTTCCGTGGGGTAACTGGTGGTTCCAGCCCAGCAATAACCACTGGTAATGGGGTAACCAGAGACAGTGCAGGTGAGGGAGAGGGTCTGTGAGGGCTTCACCAATTCTAGGCTTGACTCCTGCCACTGCACCAGGAACAGGAAACTTGCAAAAAAAGGAGCATCAGTCCCTGTCACTGGTGCAGTCACCACAACCCATAGGCCTACTTCTGATATCTGAGATACTAACCCAGTGGGCCTGTCCTCAGGCACAGGGAAAGACCCAGCAGTTTCATCTTCACTAGAGCACAACTCTGTCTTCCCCAGAGAACTCAGCCCCCTGCAAGGAGTCAGATGTGAGTCCCCAGGACCCCGGGGAGAATTTGAACTGGAAGTGAGAAAGAAATTTGCATCTTGGGGATGCTGTTCTCATAAGTGGGGAGAGACTGAAGTCACGGTCCCATGTCTTTCTGGGCCCTAAACACAGTTCTTCTCTTGGAATTAAAGGCATAAGTCAGGGTTGGGAGGTCAATTGGGTCAAGAACACTGTTTGAATCATGACAATAGACCCCATTTGTTTATTTTTTTCTTTTATGCCCCTTTCTTTAGGGGAGATAAGCAGTGCTTTTGAAATAATCATTTGAGATGACAAAACTGACATTCACAGATCCAGAACATTCTGCTGTGTGTTAGCTCTCTTTCTTATAACACCTATCCACACCAGTCCCCTTCCTGGAGGCTGGCCAATCCAGGTTATAAGATAGTCACTGAAAATGATTCCAGAGCCCTTGCAGGGGAATTTCTGACTCCTGAAGGCTGTCTCAGGTATCCCTCAGACTCCATCATCTGTACCTCATGGTGGACACCTGTAGACAAGAGTCTCATTAGGAGTACACACACATTCACACACTCAATCCCTACTTTATTTATAATGTTACATGTAAAAACATCAGAATGGGTGCCCAACTCACTTCAAATTTCATGGTGCTTCCTCTGCATTAATTGCTGAAGTGAATGCCAACAACAGAGACTCGGGAGCTAGGGCTGCTCTTTCAGGTGTAGGGACAGTAGTGTGTCTGGGTTTATCAGCAAATGGAGCACCCCATTTGTATTTACTCCTCTAATTAGGGACAGACAAGTGAAGTCTGTGGGTGAGAGACCTTACTCTACTCACAGGGACAAGCATCCTTGATGTGATAGAGGGGATTTTATAAAAGGATGATTAGTCTGTGTGCAATAGAGTTATTGTTGTTGCTAATTTCTACCATTGATCAGTTTAACAAAATTTACTTCACTGAGGTATTCCACATGTACTGTGTTCCATGCTATTCACCTCAGAATAAATGCCCTTTGCAACCTTTCCCATGTGTTGACACATGAAGGGACATCCATCCCCATCATCAGCCTCCTGGGTGTGAGGTCAGTGGTCACTGCAAGGGCTGCTTTCTTGTTCTTTCAAGACAGAATCCCTGCCCATTCTGCATCTGTGCAGAGAGAGTCTATCAGTGTTGAGAAAAGGAGTGGGAAAAAGGAACAAACACATTTAGAGTATGTTACCTGCTCTGGACATTCTCTGTGCTTATCTTGCTACCTTTCTGCCCCCAATGACTTACCAACTGTCACCTCAAGTGACTGATGTGTGCACCACACAAAAAAAATCATTAATATGTAAGGGGACACTATTATTCAGATTCCACACTGGCATTATTATATGAAATATCTGGGGAATTTTAAAACATGGCATGCTTAGTTAAAATGTTCATAACTAAGTGAACCCTTTAACTTCCTTGGCCAATGCACCTCCTGAGTTTCACTGCTGTCCATGCCCTCAAGCACACATCAGCCATGTCCCTGTAACATGGGGACTGGGAGAATAATGGATTTCATCTCCAGTGCAACCTGGACCTCACTCTATGCTGATGTGGCAAGTATTGAAAGGGTTCATGGATTAAACTCACATTTAATGCTGCCTTCCTGCTACATCTGTTTAGGAGCTTCCCATAATGTCCAATCAGAACACTTTATGCGTGGAAGAAATTAATAGAGAAAAACTACCCTGGAACATCACTGGAAAAAAAAAAAAAAACACATGGTGTACATTTTACAACAGAAACAGCAGTGAAACTCTAGATATTCAACCTGTGGAGTCATGTTACACAACAGTGCTAAACCTTTCTGGTTGTTGTAACAAAGGACTGTGGCCTGGGACATTGGCCAACAAAATAAATCTATTTCTCACATATATGGATGTGAAAAATGCAAGACTAGAGGCAGATCGTTTAGGTGACTGGTGAAAATCTGCTTCTTAGATGGCTGTTCCCTCTAATCTCAGGGGATAGATGGAGCAAGGCAGCTTCTTCAGTCCTCTCTCATGAAGGCCCTGACTCCATTCATCAGAGCCCCACCCTGGGACCAACTCTTCTCCTGAGGCCAGGCATTCTAACACCATAACATGAGTCTGAAATTTTAATGTGTGAGTGTTTGAGTGACAAAGTCACTCCTAGGAACACCAAAGGAATCAAATTGTGTTTCTGTCCAGTTGGAAGGCTACTCCAAAAGACCACACAAAACTGAGGATTCCTACAGTCCTGTGGAAACTTCTTGTCCTTTGAAGCAGAAAAAGGAAGCAAGTCCTTCAGAGAAAGCTGAGTATCTTGTAGAGTGAACAGGTTTCAGCCTAAATTTTGAGCCAAGATGCCCATACAGCTTATTATTATTTCCTCTTATTGATTAGATATAATAATCATTCTCATATTCTAGGGGCTGAACTTGTGTTGTACCCATAATGGTTGTTTGCTTCATGTTCTCACTCATGAGTCCTAGGAATTTGATGGAATAAAAAGTAAGGATCTAGTTTTTTGTTTGTTTATTTTTTTATGTTGGATGCTGACATCTTAAGATTCATCTCTCTCTCTCCTCTTGTGCACAGGTGGGACATATATAGAGAAAGTGGTGATTCTTTCTAGTTCAATGCAGGTGAGAGAATAGAACTACACAAACCCATCCTATGAGCAGGAGCCTCTTCAACCTTGTCACAGATGAACCAGAAGATACAGATCCAGGCTCCTTACCTGACGTAAAACAGCCATTGCTGACATGCTGAAAAGTCTGCCCTGCTCTCAACAGACTCCACAATGAAGTGACAAATTATTTCATAGTCCCTCTTTGGGTGTGACATCACCATCCTGGACACCTGTACCAATTTAGGGTGGGGATCACTCTATACCTACATGATGTCAACTGCTATTGGTTGTCATGAACATGGAGTCAGGTCAATACTGTCTCCCCCAGGGCACTTTCCCTCAGTCATTGGGCTTATACGCGTTTTTGCCCACTGTTCAGCGTGCATGTGTCTGCTGTTGCTGGCTTGGACTCTGAGCTGTGTGGGGCTGGGGTGCACTGTTGACTCCAGCAGAACTTCTGGTTGGATTTAGCTGATATCGGTCATGAAGATTGAATCATTCAACTATGATTCATTAGGATAATATTAAGCAAATGTTGTGACTTTCTGCTTCCTGTGTGTGTGAAAATGTTTTCCTCCTATTACAGCAAGCCTCTGCAATTCACATAGTTAAGAAGTAATCACAGAATCATAAAGTAAGTCAGGGTCCCTGAAAGAAACTGCCGTGTAGAAAACTAACCCCACACCTGCAGAAATCCAACAGTTAAAGTGCATTTGCAGCTGTTTCAGAACTGCACCCAGTACTCAATGTGCCCTGGGCGCCCCCTGGTGTTCGGAGCTTCCCCTGCAGTCCAGCCCCCCTGTCTCCTTCAGGGAGGTTTGTGTCAGGGTTCCAATGACGTACCCTCACTGTGTCACTCTCACAGTAATACATGGCCGTGTCCTCAGGTCTCAGGCTATTCATTTGCAGATAGAGCTCGTTCTTGTCATCGTCTTTGGAGATGGTGAATCGGCCCTTCACAGAGTTGGCATAGTATGTGCTACTACCAGCAATTGCTGAGATCCATTCCAGCCCCTTCCCAGGAGCCTGGCGGACCCAGTGCATCCAGTACCTACTACTGATGGTGAATCCAGAGACTGCATGGGACAGTCCTAGAGACCCCCCAGGCTTCACCAGGCTTCCCCCAGACTCCACCGGCTGCACTTCACACTGGACACCTGCAGACACACATCAGGTCAGGAAACTCTTGCCCATTCATTTTATCGCTCAGATGTATCCAGTCACACACTCAGTGCCTACCATTCTCTAGAGATTACCTGTTAAAACAGCAACACGGAAAACCCAGATGAAACCAGACTCCATGATGAGTGGTCTGTGTTCTGTACTGACAAGACTCCAGGAACACCTGGGAATCCTGGGCTGAGCTCCTGTCTCAGAGCTGCAAGGTCAGGGCTGGGCTGCTTCTCATGAGCAGATGAGCCCTATTTGCATGTCCCCCTACTATATAGGGAGCTCTGTTGCTGGATGTTGACATGAAGGGCATGGTCCCAGAGTGTTATATATCTAAGGGCACATGTCTGTTACCAGTTACTCCACACATTTGAGCCTATACTGGTCCATGAGATTGGTGCATGATGCAGAAGAGTGAATTTTCATAAACGAGAGGTTTTGAAATAAGAGACACCTTTGAAAATCAGCAGTAATGAACACACCACGGAAATTCAAAACTCATGATTACAGGTAGCATTGAAATTCCAGGAGGTTCCTCTTCTTGTCATGTGAAGTTGCATCTGTCCTATTTCCTCTACAACGTGATCAGACTATGAACTAAGGGGAGGGTGTGACCCCAGAGCTCGTGGACAGAGTTTTGGAGGAGATGGAGGGTCTGTGTTGTTTTTGGAGACAGAAGCAGGAACCCTTCCCAGTAGCGGGAAGTGTTGCCTGGAACATGTTTCTTTAGTGGAGTTTGGTGCTGAATATGCAGCATGTTCACCGCCTCACTTTTGTTTTAATTTCCTAGACTCTGAGAAAAGTAGGTTCACACATTTGGGATGCAGAAGAAAGTCATTCATAAGTAGATGTTCATAGGTGAAGATATATGAGAAATTGGGGAATAAGTATGTTGAAATTTTATAAATTAGATTATGGAAAACCTTGGTACAAACTACTAACAAAAATAGCAGGTAAAAATGAATTCATAATTTACATGAGGAGCATTATTTTATTTATCCACTGATTACAGGATGAATAAATCTTTCAAATAAACTCCCATTGATGGAGCTGGTGGATCTGATGTTATGTTAAACTGGTCATCATTCTGGTTCAGCCTGATGCTCTCTATTAGTATCTGTGTTTGCATGTATGTTCAGTGCAGCTGTTATCAGGAAGCAGGGGAGGGAGTATAATGGAGCCCCCTGATTATTTGACAGTTGATTTCATAAGAACCATCTCCTTTCTCTCACAGTCTATAGTCATGTCTGCATGTGACCCATGGGAGTTTGTCACCATGGCCACACATAATGGGCGTCCTCCAAACTTGAACCTGATGTACTCATAGTATTAATGTGCTAAATGGAAAACGGTACTCCATGCATAGGCGTGAATTTCCATGGATGGTAAGTGAAGCTGGTTTGAACTGACACTTTACACTGACCTCCAGAATGTGCAAGAATGATGTGTGTAGATTGCAGAGCCAGGCATGTGATGATTTGTTCCATTGACATAGAAAGATAGTAAAGGCTGAATGTGGGTGTTTCACTGTCAAGGGTGTCCCTGTAATGCCCATTGCTGTGTGATGACATCAGTATTAGCTCAGAGACAATGGAACTCCTGGGGTGTTGTTCTCAGGTGAGGAGAATCCACAGGATCTCACCCTGAGGGAGGGCTGAAAAAAAGCTGTGATGCCCCAGACTGTGCTGGAATGTGGACTTTGCTGCCAGAATGTCATCTGTGTGATGCTGGATGAGAGACAAGAACATAGAAATCCCCCTTTACTTTCATGTACTTACTTTTCCCCAATCACAAGTCCAGTTTTCACAAATAAGTGAATGCACTAGAATTTGCTAGGCATCACCTTGTCCAAATCCCCAAGGTAACCCCAACCAAGGATTCCCAGATGAAGTCTTGATGAAACAGTCCATTTAGAGGACCAGGAGGCTCCAAACGGTCCCCCTGCAAAATGACAACAAATAATAGGATCCCTTTCTGCAGCATCTTCCCTGCCTCTTTCCCACAGTATATCTGGTCTACTGAAACATTCCCTGAGTTTCTGACGTGCCCATGGCAACATCCATCTTAGTTTCAGATCCCACCTGTGTGTGAGGAAGTCAGGAGGCCCATCTCCTTCCATGCACTCTACCCAGCCAAACTGCCCCACCCTTCATGGTCTGTGACACATTCAGCATGCGGGTCATCGCAGTGTCTCTCACGCAGTAATACATGGCCAAGTCTTTAGCTTTGAGACTGTTCAGCCCCATGTATGCTCTATTCATGGACATGTCTGCAGTCATGGTGACTCTGCCCTGGAACTTTTGTGTGTACTTTTTTTCACTGTCACTGGGGTGATTCTCCCCATCCAATCAAGCCCTTGTCCTGGGGCCTTTTGCACCCAACATATGCAGTAGACTGTGAAGGTGTATCTATAAGCCTTTTAGGAGACCTCCACTAAAGCCCCAGGCTTCCTCACCTCAGCCCCAGACTGTACCAGCTGCACCCAGGAGTGCTCACCTGTGGAGAGCAGGCATGAATTTGTGGAAGTGTCTCTTTATTTTCCTTGGCACCCTCATCAACCCAGAGACTGGAGAGCTTCTTACCTATACCCACTGCCACCAGGTAGAGGGCTTTCCTGTTACAGTCCATGGTGAGGGGCTGTGCTGTGAGGACTTCTTTAGGGGAGGGTGTAGCCATGGATGATGCTCTCAGGGACCAGGAACACTCATATTCAACCTAGACCACCTCTCTCCTTTGCATATTCATGAGCGAGAGTGTTTCAGAGCTTAAGTCCTGATCCCACCTGAGAAAAGTTGGAGGGCACAGAGACCACATTCAGTGGGAGTCTGATAGACCCAGTCCTAATCCCTGTGTGAGGATATATGTCCCCTGCCAGGCTCCTAAGTTCTGTAAAGAAATAGCTCTTCCCCTGGGAAACAAGGCATCACAGGACATGCTCTTTCATGGTGAACCAATCTTTGAGTGACATAGAGACACCTGGGACAGTCTGGCCTTGGTACATGAATGTCTTATTACTGGGCCAGTGTGTCTACAAAATTCTCCACCTGGTGAGTTAATAGAATGATCCCTGTGTCAAGCTACTTACAATTGACATATAAAGAAACCATAGAACTACCCTTACTGGTTGTGGTCTTCATGCTTTATACTTTCGTAAATGCTCTAATGGAATTGGGTATTTGTAGTCACCTCATGTCCAACTCCACTTCAGATTTTTTTTTTAATTGGAAGAGGGGGATACAGGCCCTCAGATGGAATCTCTGCCCAGCTCTGTTTCCACCTGATGCTGGGCTTGCAGTCCGTGAACTTGTGGGTCTTGCACGTCCCCTGCTTCCCAGCCTGAGTCCTGCAGGGGGGAGTCCTGTCTGAGCTCAGAGGGCATGGACATCTCCTTGGCACTAGTTGAGAATTGAAGACAGAACCCTGACTTCAGAATGCTCCCACAGGGATGCCATGTGCTTTAACATCTCTAGACACAGATAACTGATCTTATTAAACCACAGTGACTCTGCAGGAAATCTCCAAACAAGGGCTGTATGAGCCACCAGGGAGCCCTTTCCTGGAGCTGCCTGATGCACTATCGCTGCCAACACTTCTGAGTCTGGAAGCTCTAGGGACCTTTGGAGGCATCTGGTGTCCTCAGATTCCTCCGTTTGAAGGTCCCATCTGAGGATCCTGCATGAGGCCCTAATCCCACCACATTTATGTTGCTCAATTATTTACACACAGACACACAGTGATGAGTTTCATGGCAATGCTCTTGACGGCTCCTTTCTTCCCAGTTCCTACCTATGGGATGGGCCTCCACATGAGTTCTAGGCCTGGCTGTGGCTTGCTAGGTGAATGAGGTCAACTCTGTGAGGGACACCCTGGCTTTTCTTCCTTTATTGATTCTCCATCCTGCTGCTTGTCTTCCCTTCTACCACCTGTCTTGAGGACCTCAGACCCCAGCCGCCCACACAGGAACAGAACCACTGCTCAGTGACCCATATCTGCAACTGTCAGGGGCTGCAGGAACCACCATCTCCTCCTGCATCTGGGTTTCTGGTTCAACCATCGTTGACACTCCTGCACTGATCATCACAGGGGAGAACTCAGGTGCTGCTGGTTGTTACTCAGGCTCCCTTTCTAAGCTGGTCATCTCTGGGGTCAGTCATGGAGGAGCTGTGTGGTGTTTTCCATGAGGACTCCATGCCCTCAAATCCGGCAGCCCGGCAGGCACTAAGTTCTCAGTTCCTGGGTCAGGCATGAGCATCTATTATGATTTTCACTGGCTGAAGAATGTGATGGGTGGTTTCTACATAAGAGAGTAAGATAAAGTCCCCATTTCCACAGGATTGTGCACCAGTGCTGGATTTATCAAGCACACGTCAGCTCCATGTGCCACCAAGTCATTGGAGTCACTGCATAGTTACCTTCTATGTTGACCTTGTCATTACCATGTATTACTACCCTTGGCACCTGTATCAAGCAAACATACTTCTTGGCAAATGTTCACAGTAATCTGATTAGTCAAATACATCTTCTTTTGTTTGTTTGTTTGTTTCAGTGTATGTGCATCATTGATATTCCGACATGAAAGCAGGTTGCATTTGGATATTGTCTGAGATCAATATGGAAAAAGTCATTTTGCAAGATCAATCACTGAGGACTTGTGGCCTTGGCTTGCAATCAGCTTAGTCTGCTGACGCTGTCACAGTGAGCTCTGATGTCATGCAGTACTGCTCATTCCACCCTCGGTGATCTCTGAGTCATCACAATTTTCAATGGTGATCAACAGACAAGCACCCAGGGGATATTAGGAAATAGCTTTGCAATTGTTAGCCTGACATTAATGGAATCCTCCCTCATGTTCACTGAGTGCCCAGTACTGTTTCCAATAAAAACAGAAGTGTTCTCTGATGAGATCATTCCCAATGAAGGGCAAACTTGCATGCCCTCTTCTTCACACAGAATAGCCATGGTCCTCCAGAGAAGCAAACAGACATGCACATTTACATTTACAAGGAGTCAATGCTCATTGTCTCAACAATGAAACCTCCTAAATTTCAATGAGCTCTGGTGGCTGGCAGCAGACACAGGAGAGCTGCTGTCATAACTCAGCCTGAGTTAAATGCTCAGGAATAGGGTGCCCAGGACAGGACAAGACCCTGGCCCCAGCTCCAGTATCCAGCATATGGGTAAAAAGGGCTTAGTTTTCTTTACTTCACTCTTTGTTCCAGTCAGCCATTCAGTGGTGTGGAAGGTGCCCACCCACATTGAGGAGAACAATCTGCTTTACTGCACCAGACTTCAAAGTGCATTTCACATATAAACACACTATGGGCAGACCCAAGAATGACTTTAAGGCAAAGGTTTTGGCACCTTGTTATCTACTCAAACTAACAAGAAAATTAGCAGACACAATGCAGATATTTAGGGGAACAGTTTCCTAGATCTTGGTTATATGTGCCTGCTTAGTGTATTTAGAAGGAGATTCGACCACTTTAGACACATTGGGGTGAACAGTTTCTTATGTATCTACATGCTGAAGGTGAGATGGAGAGGAAGCTCTGGGAGAGAGATTAAAACAAGCCTTAACCTCCATGTGCATTGCTCCTGAAGAAGCCCTGTGCTGGGGACCACTCTGTGTAGTTTCCAAGATTGTATCCCTGTGAGAGCAAGCTCTGAAAGGGACTAATAAGTCTCCCTTGAAAACCAGATAACACAGGTGACAGACATGGCCCAGCTCTAACAACGAGGGTTCCCATGGGAATTAGGCCTCAAATGTACATTGTATCCTTTGAAGCTTTGCTCTGCTTTGTTTTGTATAGCCCTGGTGGTATAAACTGGATGTTTGAATTCAAGGCATAAGGAGTAAACTCCTTATTTCATGAAACACATCTAAAAGACCCTCTGGCACCAGCATGACTAACAGACCCTGACCTATGACAAATCTCTATGTTCCTTCAATTGTTATCTATAGATAACACCCATTTATGTATGAATATAGCCTTTTTGACATTGACTGATGAGCTATGCATGTATGTTGCATACACCCACACATACCATTCCAAATAAAAGCCATTTGGGAGAAGAACTTGGGGTGTTCTCCACTACAGGGAATCACTAACCCCTTTTCCACCAGAATGCAAAGACTGTGTCCAGGACGACTTATTTACCACCCAAGGCAGATGAGAAGAGCATGCTGCTGGACAGAGTTTCTCCCACATGTGTTGAATGAACAGGGACAGAGGCTATAAGCCATTGCTGCCGACAGGCACATCTAGACAGATGGGATTTGGCCAAGAGGTTTTTGGTTATGCCGCCAGTGTGTCTATGATAAAGGAAAGGAGATTTCTTCCAGGGTCACCTCTCTTGCAGCCATTTTGCATTAGATAAGTGGAATCAGGGCTGTTTGATTTCTTGTGTTTTGGGAAGCTTTGTTTGAACTTTGTTGTTTTATAAAACCCTAGAATCTTCTGTCTCTGCTGCTTGGGTCTGTGCCATTTGGGCCTTAAAAGTTACTCACTGTACTTGTTGGTGTGAGATAGTGTCTCTGCTGTTTGGGCTTCATGCCATTTAGATTCTGTCAGGGTCATTTTTAGCAGCAGGTTGTGTCAGATACGATGCTAAGGCTAGTGTCTCTCTATCTTCTCTTAGAAGATTTAATTTGAGAATACTGGTTTGCTTGAATGTTCTATTTGCTTCAGAACTTTGTTTTTGTTTCTGTTTTGAAAGGAGCATCTCAGCCTCAGTCTTGAAATGTTTTGCTAAACCTCTGGTAAATGGAATAAGATATCTAATGTTGTTGCATCATAAGGATTCTACTCAGGAAGAACTTAAATTGCTTGTTTAAAGAGGGAAAGACATCTTATTCCCCTCTCAGACAGTAAAAGGTTCAGGAAGAAAAACAATGTGAAATTGTCCTTTAATCACTCTGAATCCCCCTCTGGGGGCTCAGAAACTGCTTTGGTCCTGGGAACAAACACTGTCATTTCTGGTGTCTCCACCCTCCCTCTTCTCCAGCCTCCCTGAAGTTGTCAAGGGCACTAGATAATGAGACAGCTCACTGTGAGCACACTCAAGAAATGCAGTAATCACTATTAATGAAAAATGCAAATGTATTTGCTAGTGGAGAAAAAAAAATGTTTCTGAAAGTTGTGAAATGTGCTCATAAAGTTGTCAATCTAAAGCATGTGAATTACTTATTTTGTTGTTACTGAAAGTTGAGAATTTTAAGTGGGAAAATATAGGTTTCGGTAATGGAATGTATAAAATTATGGCATTGTATCTTAAAAATAATATAGGATTGAATGTGGGTCATTCTAAAGTAGGTTATGCCTGGACAAGTTTAAAAGGCAAACTAAAATGGGCTGGAAGAGATGAAGAAGGGTTTTGTAAGTCCAAGAGAGTTTGTGTAAATCAAAGAGGGTCTGTGCAAGCTGAAGGGTGATTGTGTAAGGAAAAAGGAAAAATAAAAAAGTAAGAATCAAAGAAGTGATAGGAAAGAAAGAGAAAGATGAAATTAAGGAAGTGAAGGACTGTGCAGGAATAGGGTAAGAAGGAATAAAGGAAAAGGATATGTGCCACATTCATGTGCAGCATGGGAAGGAAGGGCATTAGAGTGAGTTAGACAGAAGGAAAGCATAAATAGAAAAAAATGAGAAGGAAAAATAAGCACCTGAGTGTTTTAAACCCTGCAGATTCTAAAACTAGTAGCTACCAGGTCCAGAGAAAAACAGGGCAATTAACTCTCTGCACAAGCTGATTACAACTTGCAGAAACAGCAAGGGGGCCTGTCTTTCCAAGCACAGGGAAAAAAGGTGAGACTTTTAAAACCCTGGCTTTTCTCAGACTATGCTGCTGGGAGCCTAGTTCACACTCCTCCCTGCCCATTAGAACCAGACAACCAAGTGTTGAGAACCACCCTAATCTCTCGGTTAAGAGCTAAAACTAAGAGAAGAGGAAACACCCAATTAACTTCATGGAAGTGTCTCTCCCTGTTCACAAGAGCCGAGCTAAGTCTTGCCAATGAAGCAATTCAAACTAGACAGTTAACCCCAAAATTTGTATTATGAATGGCTGTTCATCCCTCACCAGCCACAAAGGAACGGCTGATTTATTAACTTGGGGAGGAGGGTATGCTGGAATTTCCCCTCCAGAAGGACCCTTGGGGCAGCCAGTGAAGAGGGTGAAGCCATATCATAGAAAAGGTTACCCCACTCCATGACCCACCTCCATCCCATTGGATTCACCCAAACCTGGAAGAAATAGTATCAATGATGAAGATGCTCTTGTCACTCGCCAACAATTCACTTGTGCTGCATGCATCTCTAAGCTGTTGCCACCCCCCAAAGTGGAACTCCAGTCAGCACTCATGGGAGGAGGTCCAACATCACTAGTGAGGAGCCTTTACT
The DNA here is from genome assembly GCF_004126475.2 of Phyllostomus discolor. NCBI lineage: Eukaryota > Metazoa > Chordata > Mammalia > Chiroptera > Phyllostomidae > Phyllostomus > Phyllostomus discolor. The sequence goes on along the minus strand of NC_040917.2, from coordinate 2,007,572 downwards.
TTCAGTCTCAAGGGACATCTAGCAACTCCAGCTAGAGCTTCATCAGAAACTCCAGGGCACTAAGTAACTCACTGAGCAGGAGGGCTTTTACACCCTGCATAATAACTTACAATCCAAAGACTTGGTTTGAAAGACTGAATTTGCATGTCTGGGCCATGGGGGCTATGGGATGGTCCTAACCATTGTGGACTTTTGTGTTTTGAAGTGCATATCCAAATTGTTTTCCAGGGATTGTATAAGTGATTGTCCAGAGAACTTAGCCCTGTGTTAGGAGAGAGCTAGAGCCTCCACAGACCAGGTGTTGATAGACCCTGGATCTGGAATCAAATTTTGCTTGTAGGAAACTCTTCTTATGAGTTGGGAGGGACTGTGGTAAGGTATCCTGCCTTTCTAGGGTCTCTGTGGGGATGTCTATTCTATTGAACACAATCAATACATAAGTCTGGGTTAGGGGATCACCTGTCATGAGACACATTGGAATTACGTGAGAGGGCAGCCTCACCTTACTGAGCATAAGAAGAAATGGTAGACTAGATGAATAGGTGACACTTTAAAATCCTCATGCATCTTTCAGACAGATTAAAAATGTTGATTAGCACTGTCCTAATTTTCTAACATTCGTAATGCATAATAAACTCTTTCATCAGATATATGACTTGGAAGCATATTCTCGGTCTAGGATAGTCTTATAATTTCTTTAGTGGAATTTTTGGTGGTTTGGTAGAACAGATACATTTCATTTTAATAAAGGTCAATTCATCACTATTTTAATGATATTTTTGTGTGGCATGAATCTACAAAAATCCCCAGATACTGACCAGGTTGCATTGTCCTTGTTCATTTATTACAGCAGCCTTAGGGATGACAACAGGTTGTAGTATCAGGAGGGGAGGGTTGGTGGAAAAATACCCACAATGTGGGAGTGACTTTGGAACTGGGTCAGCTGCAGATGCTGGATTTTGTTTGAGTCACACACAGGAATATGTTCCATGTTCATGAACTGAGTGTAACTAGACATATGAGTGTGAAGAAATTTCAATTGAAGACCCAGAAGGAAGCACAGGGAATGATAGAGGATATATCATCTTAGAGAATACCTAAGTGATTATAAACACAGGCTGCTTAGAAAGAGAAACTCTAGAACTATACAGGTAAAGTTTAAGAGAAATAAGGAACATGTTATAGCACCTGGGTGGAAAGGAGGCTCCTTGCTACCCACATACATATTTTCACAGTGCCTATTAAATAAGGTAACAATATCAAAGGCCCCAGTAATCAGACATGGACCTTTTTGGTATTTTTACTGACCTGATCACACACTGACTCTCCCAAGCTGCATGATTCATTGGGGCTCCATTTATGAAACCTCTCAGCACTTAAAGGGAAGAGAGAGCACCCCTGCCTGGAGGAGCCACAGTGTGTCTGGAAGAGGAACTGTAGTTTCAAAGGACCAATATCCCTGTCTCAGCCCATCATCATCATCATCTTTTTCACCTTCATCATCATTTGCTTTCTAATAGTCATGCATTTCATTTTCTATGCATGCAGTGGTTGTCCACACATAATGACTCCTTATCTCATGTGTGTCCATGCATTTTATAGTTGTTAGATGGAATAGGTAGTGAGACTCTACTTGCCTTCATGTTTCACTGCTGACAGCTGATGGGTCTTTCCTGCCTGTTTGCCATCTGCTCCAACATGGGAAATCTGATAAGAATCTGGGGTCTCCCCTTAGACATTAATGGGGGATTGAAACGATGCACACCACTCTAAGCAGAAGTTGTCTCTCCCACCACATCAAAAAATAAAGCTCTGAGCCAGTTTCCTCTGCTGCTTCTGTAAAAGTTTGTCTAGCTTGTTCCGAACTTCCCCATTATTCCACTTAGTTCACCATGTTCCCTGTACTGATTCAAGTTAACAGTTGTGTGCTCTAATGGGAATACTTGTACACACTCTGCTTTATGAAACCATTGGCCCTGGTTCTTCAAGGAAGCTGGCCCACAATGTGTGTATTTTTGTTTACATTTACATGATGCTCTCATTATTACTCTGAGTCATCCAAAAGTCCCGTGAGTTGGGGTTGCGGCAGCAGACACAAGAGAGCTGATTTCTTAACTAAGCCTGGTCTGCGTGCTGAGCACCAGGGTGCCCAGGCCAGGAGAAGACTTCTGCCCCAGCTCCAGATTTCAGGACACACGTGGGAAGTGGTTAATTTTCTCTCTT
>NC_040917.2:1973856-2004849 GCF_004126475.2 Phyllostomus discolor | reverse complement strand
CAAAGCTGGCACCAGGGGGTGGGCAGGTCTCACAAGCTCACAGCAGCTGCCCCAGGAGCAGGTGCAGGGGGAGCAGGGAAGGGATTTCTTATTTCCCGTCAGGGCCTGTGTCATTTTTCTTTTCATGAACACCTGTATAAGAAGATTTCGACATATGGTGACTGTAAATATCCTATCTGGGCTTTCACCAAACTCAATGGCACATGAGAACCACAGTCAATGGTATCTGCAGGACTTCTTTATATCTGCATCATGAGAAACTGTGAACAGGGATGGTTTTATTAATTCATGAGGTGGATAATTTTGGAGACACACTGATCCAGGAATAAGACATTCAGGCATTAAAGCCCAGAACTGGGAGCTCTCCATGTCTCTCAAAGCTGGGTTCACAATGAGGAGCATGTTCTGTGGGAGCTTGTTCCTTAGTGGGAGGAGCTGTATCAGAACAGAGCTCAGAGGCCTAGCAGGGGACACATATCCTACAAAACTGTTTAGGACATGGGTCCTCAGAATCCTGTGGAGTATTGCCCCTATGTCCTCCCCTTTCTCTCAGGTGGGGTCATGTCTTCAGCTATGAAAAACTCTTCCCTGTGCATAGGTAAATAGGAAGAGGTAGACTAGGTTAAATTCAGGTCTGTGTACTGAGCATCACCCACAAACACTGTCATCCATAAAATTCCAGATGGTACAGTCCCTCACCCTGGATTGGATCTGGGGAGCCCTCTTCCTGGTATCAGTTGCCAGAGGTAAGGGGCTTTGAAGTTCCAGGTTTGAGGAGGTGACCAGGGACAGTGAAGTGAGATTTTATCCAACCCCTGAATGCTGTTCATAAGTGTCCACTACCAGGTTCAACCCATGTGTTTTTTTTTTTTTTTAAGAATTTTGGAAGAACTTTATTATGATGGTAATAACAGGCAATCGATCTCTGATTGTTGTTTTCAGTCTTTCTTAAAATCAGGGTAACAGATTGCAGAAAATGTAATCTTTAGGTGCTGAGGTGAGGACACCTGTGACCTCAGTGAAGGTCTCCTGCAAGGCTTCTGGACATATCTTACCCAGGTATGCTGTATGCACTGGGTGTGGCAGGCCCAAGGGAAAGAGGTGGATGAATGGGGCAAGGTAACCCTTAATATAGTCCTGCAATTTATGCACAGGTGATGCAGGGCAGAGTCACCATGACCACAGACACATCCCTGAGCACAGCCTGCATGGAGCTGGGCAGCCTGAGAGATGAGGACACACCTGTGTATTACTGTCAAAGAACGTAGTGAAGGGAAGTTAGCATGAGCCCAGACACACACTCTCCTGTGGCAGGAGCTTCGACCACTAGGGGGCAGTCTGGGTACCTTCCCTGTACCAGGAGCAGGTGCAGCTGAAGGTTTGGGCTGGTTTTCTGCTGGTCTCTTCTTCCTTAACAGTTTCCCTCAGAAAAATTATCTGGGTTCCGGATCGTGTGTCACCCGTGATGTCTTTCAGGTAGAAAATGTGTTGAAAACACATCATTCTCAGGTGAGCAATAGGAAGAGTCTCTTTCAGACACTCTTGTCACCAATTCAAATAACACATCAAACCAGCTGAACCTAACCAGATTCAGGAGGTGGAATAAAATAGAGACCATTGTCATAATACCATCCTGTCCTAATGCAGTAGGGTGGAGGCCAGCTGTGAGTGAAAGTCATTGACTTCATGGTTCTCCCACTTCCCATGTCACAGAGGACAACTGATGTGCCCTTGGAGGAGAATATTGAGCCACCACTGGTAGTGGGAGGAGTTTGGGACTAAAGTGTTCATGGTTCCTGAGGCTTTAATTAAGTCTTATGTAAAAATGCTGTTTTCTGTCTTAGCAGAGATTGTGAGTGGTGGTGACGGTGAGTGTAGGAGCCCTGGCCACCTTGCACAGAGCTGGATTGTGAGGATTCTGTACTGTGAGCACCTCCTTTCCTGAATGTACAAGTGGGAAAATGCAAACTCAAGCAGCTTCTATCAGCTTAATGGGCAGTAGGATTTGTCAGAGAATGACCTCCAGGCACCACAGAAACACCTGCACAAGAAATGCAACATATTCACACCCCAAGGACAGTGAAGCTTGGTGAAACCATACAAATGCTTCAAAGGGCCCTTGAGGACTGGTCTCTGGACAGGTCATATCTTCACAGCTGCCGAGGATTTGCTGTTTCTGGGAACACGGGTGCAGGAAACAACCTCTGCTGTCTTTGGAAGTTGTCACTGCAGCACTGATTGCAGATGAAACCCGTGTGCCTACCCCACATGAGCAGTTTAATAGGGCTGGTTTAACAGGATTTGTTTGAAATGATCTGATCCCTCCCCCCCCAAAAAAAAAAAAAAAAAAAAAAAAACACCTTTCTTCAGACATCAAATATCTGAGTAAGACAAAAAGCTATAAAGTCTTCCATATTTTTATAACTAAAATCATGAGCTAAACATTGACTTTTTATAGCAACTGCTTTGAATTTCTTTACATATATCATCTGGGCTCAGATGGGATGATTACCCAGGTTACATGTGGTAGTTTGGCACAATGAGTTATTACAGCGTTTTCTTAGCTTCCATACTATACTTTGTACTGAGTTCCACCATCACATTATTCCAATATCCAGGACAGGTGAGTGCTTTCAGAGTTCCTCAGTTGCTCAAGTGATGAGGTTTCTCAGAGACAGGGAAACCTACTTTGTTGTAAAGAATAGAAACCATGCACTACTATTCAGACCTGTGTATCTTTCATGTTCTTGTCCTAGCTGATGGAATCCAGCACCTGCAGTGTCCTGTGAAGTCTGGTCTGCTTTTACATCAGGTGGAGGAATGGATGCTGACTAAGGTTGGACTATTACACTAGTCCTGGTCACCAACCTCCAGGATTAATATTGATGTGTGATCCATCATCAAATGCTATCAGGTTCAGATTCTACATGAGAGTCTTGAATAAATTGAAGGATTGTGCTGAATTTCCTCTGATGGAGACTAAATAATTTTGAGCCCAATGTTGGAATGTTGTGGTGACACCTACCTGTCTGTCGGAGATGCACAACACAGAGTTGTGGGCCTTCCCTGGAACCTGAAACATGGATACATTTTCAAGGCACTTTTTTCTTATCTGAGTGAGTCCAGATGTTATATATGGATCTTTCAGAAACAGGATGAGAAACAGAACTGATTAAACAATGAGGAAACTCACAGCACAGAAGGATGAGAGTCTTGAGTGTGTGTCAGGTCAGATGAGCTTCACCCACCATTCATGTTAATGTGTCCCCATGGATGGAGTTCCTTTTCCCATTCACACATTGATACAGTCAGTGCATCAGGTTCAGGTTCACTGGATGCCCATCATGCACAGCCATGGGGGCAGAACTACCAAAGCCCCTGTGCAGACATGGATAGGGGCTGTGATAGAGAAAAGATGGTTCTTCTGAAATGAACTATTGACACACCTGGGGGCCCAAACCTACTCCCTCTCCTGCTCCCTGATTACAGCTATGTCACATGTGCACAAACACAGATGCTGACGGTGAACCTGAGGCTGAACCTCCAAGGATGAACAGTTTATACAATTTAGATCCACCAGCTCCAGTAATGGGAGGTTGCTTGAATGATTTTTCACTCTTTAATGAACTGATAGAGAAAATAACATTCTTATCAATGACATTTTACTTAGCTGTTATTTTCTATCAAGGATTTTAATCAATATTTTACATAATTTCTAAAATTTAAACATAGATACTGCACAATCTCTACCTGCATCATCTCCTAACCAGATCTGGTCATGAGTGAGTTTCTTCTCTGTCTCTAATATTGGTACCTGCTTTCACCACAGAGGGTAGGAAAAAAATGTGGCAGTTAAGCTGCTGCACATTCAGCACTGAACTCCACTGAAGGAACATGATCAGGGAGCACTGTCTGTTTCTTTGTAGAGTTCATGCTTCTGTCTCCCAGTGATGCACACAAAGGAGCTACCTCCTCCAACACTGGATCCATGTGCTCTATGGTGACACTGTTTTTAGTTCCTACTCTGATCAGTTTCTAGGGGAAATGGTTTCAGGAGAAAATCCCTGTCTCCTGAACTCAAATCTCGTCTCGCCAGGACGAGATTGTCTTGGTGAGTTCATTACTGGTGACCCTCAAAGGCATCTCTCATTTTAAATCTCTCTGCACTTATGACACTTTACTCTCCTAGGTTCTGTGCCCATCTCCTGTTGTGGCTGGATCACTGGAGAGGGCACAGGACAAAATGTAGGAAATGATTCTTTTATTTTTATTCCTATTTTTTCTCTTCACCAAAAGACATATTTCATTGCTTTTATTGAAAGAAAACAAGGGAAAATGAATACAGAGAGAGAGCGAGATGGAGACAGAGACAGAGAGAGAGAAATCAGTTTCTTCCTGTACACACCCAGACCAGGAATCATATGCACTCGATTGTGAGATGAAAACCAAATTATCTTGGTTGCAGGACAACACTACAAGTAACTGAGCCAAACAGTCCAAGGCAGGGCAGGGGTAAATCTTAAGAGACATGTGGCCTTGGAAATGTCACATTTTGAGATCATGCCCTTCATGTCACTGTCCAACCCCAGAGCCCCATATATAGTAGGAGGACATGTAAATAGGGCCCTTATGCTCATGAAAAGAAGCCCAGCCCTGACCCTGTAGCTCTGGGACAGGAGCCCAGCCCAGGACTCCCAGGTGTTCCCAGTCCCTGGTCAGCAGCAAACAGAGACAACTTACCATGGAGTCTGGGCTCAGCTGGGTTTTGCTTGTTAGTGTTGTAAGAGGTAATCTATGAAGAAGGGGAGACCCTGAGTATGTGACTGGAGATGACTGAGAGAAACCGTGTGCACGCAACAGTTCCTGACCTACATCTTTGTGTTTCCAAGTGTCCAGTGTGAGGTGCAGGAAATGTGCAATTTTGAAAAGGACTTGTAGACACGGACAGCAGTGAGGTGATTGCTGGGAGGATGGTGGTGTAAGGGGGATAATGGTAATGATAAAATGCATTAGTGATGACATTTAAAAATCAAAAAAAAATTAAAATGGACGTCAACACAAACTTAACTTTTTAAAAAATATATTAATATCACATTGCACAGGGAACTATTATTTTGTTAGAACCCCTTTAGACACTGATGGAGCCTGTCTCACCAGCCCCCCAATCCTGTTGTGAGGACAGTGTCAGGCACTCAGGTGGCTCAGCCTGCAGGGGCTCTGGCCTTCTTTGCAAGGTGAAGGTGAGGAGGAGGGCATGACTGTGTGTGGGCTCCCTTGGAGAGCCTGACAGTCTGATGCTCACAGTCCCTCATTTCAGACCATATGCCACTGAAGGATCACAGCCTCAGCATGGGGGCATGAGCTCTCCAGGGTGGCACAGGTGTCACTAGGTGAACAGTGGGCCCTGCTCTTACCTCATCCCCATGCCCACTCCCATGGGGAGCATGACAGTTTGTCTGGGAAGAGCAAACCTTCATCGTGAACCCAGTGGGTTACAGAAGGAGCAACTCCCCATACACTGAGGTTCGCATAAGTGCTTGGGAACAGGACTTTGGGGACCTGTGAGGATGTGGCTGTGGTAACTACCACAGGTAAAAGAATCTGTGGCAACTATCCCTAATCCTAGGTCTAGGTGTCACAGGTCCAGACCAGCTGGAACCTTTGTCCCCTCTCCAGACCAGAGTCTTGGGCCCAGGCACCACTCTGAAAGTCTTACAAAATTTTAGAGAAACCATCATGGGGATTTCAAGCTTCATTTCTGAGACCCGGTGGAAAAATGCCCACACCTCTCACTCCCTGATAATGCACGGCAGGGACCCTGTGCATATGGAGAAATGTGGGCATCTCCTCCACAGCTGGTTGTGGTGATTTTTTACTGATATTCCTTCTGTGTTCCATGTAGTTTCACTGGGGTCAGAAATCTGCTTAAGTTTCATCAGCTGCCACTTCCTCAACTGTAGTGATCTCTACAGTTTCAAAGTTGGTGGGCACTTTGAAGAGGAAGGCAGCTAGGAAGGCACATATGCCCCCAAAGATGAACGTTAAGTGCACCATGGACAGATCATTTTATGTTATTGTTCAATTACAATTTTCTGCATTCCCCCCTCCCCGATCCCCACCACCCCAGCCATCCCCACCTCCCTCCCTTGCTTCCATCACCCTTTGGATTTGCCCTTTATAGTTGTTCCTGAAAATCATACATTCTAAAAAAAAATGTTTCAAATAGGAGTAAAAGACAAAAAGCTGTTCATGAACAACAATTCAAATAAAATAAAAATAAAAATAAATAAATAAATGGTGTTAATACAAATGATAGTTACTAGAGCCATGTTACTGAAAAACCAAATGAACTTTTTGGACACACCAATGTACTAATAACTAGATGACTATGTGAGAGTATTTCTAAGAAAGTAACATAACATAACTTGAACTTGCTACATAACAATGAAAATGACCATATAAAGAACAGGAACCCTGGGAGTTTTGGGGCTGGGCTTGCTGAATCCCACTATCCATATACCTGGGATTGTCTCTTCCAAGTTCTGCACTCTAATCGATGCACATGGGACTTCATGTCCACGTGACTCCAATCCTGTGTGGATGATGTGACAGCAATTTTGAGGTTCGTGAACACACACAAATGAAGTGAAAGAGGGAGGAGACAAATCTCCTGAAATTTACTTGTGATGAACCAGAGACAGACCTATGTCCTGTGCTCCTGATTAGAAATGATTCACATGCCTTCACAGCCACAGATCCTGATGGTGCAAGTTAGGATGAAGGTCCACAGCTGACCAGTTTTGTAGAAAGTTAGATCCACCTGCTCCAGAAAGGGAAGGTTGTTTAAATGATTTATTCTCTCTGTAATCAATGTAAGAAAAACAGTGTTCTTCATATCAATCACAATTTTATTTAACTTCTCTTATTTTACATAAGTTATTGGCATCAAGTTTTTCCATAATGAAATGTCTTTAATTTTAATATATTTACTTCACAATCTCTACCTACATCTTCACCTAAGCAGATCTACTCAGGTCCGAGTTTCCTCAGTGTCCCCAGTGTTAGAACCTGATTTTACCACAGAGTCCAGACAATATAAACAAAATACAACTCAGTAAGACTGCTGCATATTCACTGAAGGTACATGACCCAGGAGAACAGATTACTGTGCTGTGGACTTCACACTTCTGTCTCCCAATCATACACACATGCACAGTCCCTTTCAATACAAGGTCCACAAGCTCTCCTGGCACACCCTGTTCTAGTCCATACTATGCTTACTTTGTAGAAGAAATGGTAATGATGAAACTCTGAGTCTCCTGAACATGAATCTCCTGTACTTTTATTTCTCTCTATGTTTGTGAGGGTGAAATTCTCTTTCTGTGTTCATTGCCGGTGACTCTCAAAGGCATCTCTCATTTTACATCTCTCCATTCATGACAATTTACTCTTGTAAGTCACATACCTCCTGGAGCAGTTGGCTCAGTGGGGGAGGGCACAGCTCAAAATATAGGAGGTAATTCTTTTATTTATTATTTTATTATTTTTATCCTCAATAGTAGACATTTTTTTTTTCATTCCATTTAGAGAGAAACAAAGGGAAAAAGGAAGGGAGATAGAAAAAAAAAAGAAAATAGAGAGACCAATTGATTGGTACTTCCTGTTTCCATCCTGAACAGGAGTTATATGCGCCCAGACCTGGGAACAAACCCACGACGTCTTGGTAACAGGTCGACTCTCCAAAATGTCCAAGGCTGGGGAGGAATTCTTAACAGACGCATGCCCTGGGAAAACTCACACATGGCACACTGTCTTCTATGTCACCACTGTAACCCAGAGCTCCCTATATAGTTGGAGGACATGCAAATAGTGCTGCTCTGCTCTTTAAAAGCAGCCCAGCCCTGACCCTGCAGCTCTGGAACAGGAGCTCAAAACAGGAATCTCAGGTGTCCCCAGTCCCTGCTCAAGACAGGGCACAGACCTCTCATGATGGACTTTGGGGTTAGCTGGGTTTTCCTTGTTGCAATTTTGAGAGGTAATTTATGGAGAATGACAGACACTGGGTATGTGAGGTGATATGACTGAGAGAAACTGTGGACCTGAGGAAGGTTTCTGACCTGATGCCTTTGTGTTTGTAGGAGTCCAGTGTGATGTGCAGCTGGTGGAGTCTGGAGGAGGCTTGGCGCAGCCTGGAGGGTCTCTGAGACTCTCCTGCATGGCTTCTGGATTCACCTTCAGTAGCTACTGGATGCACTGGGTCCGCCACACTCCAGCAAAGGGGCTGGAGTGGGTATCAGTTATCAATGATAATGGTGGTACCACATACTATGCTGACTCTGTGAAGGGTCGATTCACCATCTCCAGAGACAATGGAAAAAACACGCTATACCTGCAAATGAACAGCCTGAAAACTGAGGACACAGCTGTTTATTACTGTGCGAGAGATACACAGTGAGAGGAAGTCACCATGAGCCTTGATAAAAACCTCCCCTAAGGAGAAAGAAGGGCTGAGATGCAGGGTGTGCTCCTGACAACAGGGGGCACCCAAGACACACAGTGAGTGATATTGCAAATTTTTTTTTTCCTACATTTTGATCTTGGACAATACTCAATGGCAATTTCCTTTCATGTGGAAAGTTTGTGAAGTCCAATCTTGAACCAATAGATACTGACTTGATTCAATATATTGGGGCAAGCATTTGTTAGAAGGATGCTTGCTTGATGCAGGTCCCAAGTGTGATAATACATCGTGATGGAAAGATCAGCACACAGGATAAACATGCAGTGACTTAAATGACATGGGAGCCCACATAACTGACACATGCTTCATAAATCCAGCACAGGTCCAAGGTCATGTGGAAATGGTACTTTCTCGTTGATCACAATTCATAGTCACCTGTGACACTCTCTCAAGAGTGAAAACAAAATAGATGCTTATATCTGTCCCTGGAACTAAGAGAGAAGCCAGTACCTGCCAGGCTGCTGGATTTGGAGGACAAGGAGCCCACACACAGAACATCAACACAGCTCTTCCATGACTAACCCCTTTAAATAGAAGCCTGAGCAATGACCAGTGGTGTCTGAAATCTCATCTCTGATGCCCTTATCAGTGTGTTTAGCCACTAATGTCTACACTTGGACATGACTGAGTATACATCTACACTTTGCCTCATTTAGACTGGACCGTGTGATGCAGGTGCATGAGTCCACTCTTGGAAAGTGCTGGGATTTTAGAAGAGAAACTCCCCAATGTGGTGGTGCAGGAATGCCTGGTAGAGAATACTAGCTAGCATGGAGAATCCCGTATGACTGAAGGACATAAAGTAATTCAGAACCTAAAATATTCATCAAGTCCTGAGTAGAAAGGCAAGCACTTCCTTAAGGACACCTGTCACTACAATGGCTCTGTATTAAAATGGTAATGATTTGCACTGTGGTATACCACTTAATGAATGCAAGGGACAGCTGTTCATGTTCTTGATCTGCGAGATCTCTTCCTCCATGATTGACCCAGGAGAACATGGGGTTCTGATGCAATCACCAGCCAGCAGTGACCGTGGAATGCTGTGGATGGCTTGTCAACACGCAAGAAAAACATACACAGAGACGACCATGTCCTGTGGGGAATTAGGAACGAAATGGCCACTCTCTCTGGTGGGGTGAGTGCCCATCTGCCTCCAGAGAGGCTTTTTATTGGTTTCCTTTGCATAAGAATTCAGGTAAAGCTCATTACTCATTTCCAGGAAGTAAGGATCAAACAATAGGTAACAAGGAAGTCTGAGGGCCTATTTTGAGTCAGGGTCAAAGAGTTGTAAAACTTTAAGGAAGAAACTTACTTCTTCCTTGGATGCTTCTCATTCAACTGAGAGCATTCTAAACAAAGAAGGTTTCACAGGAATTTACCTGTTCTTTCTTAGGCCTGATCACCCAGGGAACCCACCCTTTTCAGCAAAGAGCTGCACAACCCTGTCATTGTTTCAGGCTTAGGTGGAGCAAGAGAACTAAAGCAACCAAGAGATAAGGAGATTTTCTCCCAGAAAATGAGGACTCAGGCTATATCAAAGCCGAGGAGCGAGGGTCCATCACCCCCTTTTGCTGTGGCCCCCAAAGTCCTTTCTTGGGGGCCTCCCACATGATTGTGCCTGTCTTAGGTCGTGCCCCCCTTGGGGAATCTTACCCATCATTGGCTAACCGACCAAGCATCGGGGTTCAGTTATGAATGAAGCAGCAGAAGCAGCACTCCTGCCAGGGAGATTAGCTTCTTTCTCCTTTCTGGTTTATGGTCCAAGGCCACTCCATCAGCCTTAGCCTCGGCGGGGGTTACAGCTTCTGATACCAGGCAGGGCGGTCCCCAACAAGGTTCTGTTGTCTCCTGTTGTCACATGGCTACTCGTTCTTGAACATCTGCCCAATGATCATCAAGATGCTGCTTGTTTTCCCTGGCTGATGTGGCTTGGTTGCTTGAGCATCAGCCTGAAAACCAAAGGGTTACTGTTTTGATTCCCAGTCAGGGTGCATGTCTTGGTTGCGGGCAAAATCTCTGGTGGGGACACACAAGATGCAACCACACATGCATATTTCTGCCCTTCTCTTTCTCCTTCCCTTCCCCTCTCTCTAAAAATACATGCATACATACATACACACATACACTCATACACACACAAATAAATGAATATATAAAAGCCACTGCTTGTATTACAGGTAGCACATTTAGATGGATGGAAAGGCTCTTGCGTGGCAGGCCACAGCTGTAAGTGATGGAACATACTGGGGCATAAGGTAAGAACAAATCAATCCAGTCAGCTGAATCACATGCTGTTTTCCCTGAGTGGAATGAACAGTCACGGTGCCCGGGATGAGGGTCACATGGGTGTTGCCCAGTGTCCTGGCCATAGGTCAAGAGGATGGTAGTGGAAACCTAGGTACTATAAAGATGAACAAATGGATCCCAAGCTTACAAAATACCCTGAGGTATAAGAAGCACATGGAGTAAGGCCTGCCATAGCCCATTGGAAGAAGTCCCCAAGATACGGGAGCCATCAAGGGGTCTTCTTGGTCCCCCTGTTGAAGTGGCCACCTGGGGCCCTGTGGTGAATTGGCATGGGGAGCTTGTGCAAGGTGTGATAGGCTCAAGCCCATCTATTCCTCTTACATCCTTGTAGTAGCCAACTGACAGAATCCACTGTGCTATCTGCCAGTAACAGAGACAGCAGCTGGCCATCAGACTCATGCCCTAGGGGAACAGTCCTCATGGCTTAGCATGGGCAGGTCAAGCCATCCCTTGTGATCCAAGGAGGCTGTGAGTGAGTTCTAAAAGGAACAGATGATTTCTCTCTTCTGTGCTTCAGAGATGATGTGACAGGTGCCATTGCTCAAGGTCTGGGATAGGAATTCAATGCAGACACAGCACCACAGAGACAGCTGACTTTCATTTTCTCCTGTTGAGGGAGACACTTTTCTGCCCATAGGATCTGACAGTGAGAAAAATGCACCATGGCATATGGACTCACTGTGCCCCATACAATCTTCATAGTCCTGGTTGAAGGGAATTGAAATGACATGTTGAAAGATGCATTTTGTGCACATGAGAGGATAAATGTGTGAGGACTGGAGTGCAGGAATCATGAACGTGTTCTCACACTCACCACAAGGGACCCAAGGACATTTCCACTTCTCAGACTCTGTCACTGTGCATGGTGTTGAGGAAGGAGGCATGGAGGAGTGTTCACGTAGGACCAGACAACTCTCCTCACACCACCTCACTTTCTCATTTCCTACAGGATTCACTGGGCCTGGTCCTGCATGGGTGAGAACCAGGTTTCCCTAAGCAAGCAAGGCTCAGTGAAATATGTATTTCAATTTTTATGTCAGAGTTCAAACTGGATTGAGAGGGTAGACTGTGCTTTTACCCCATTTTTGTACAGTCGAAGGTGCACAGAAGAAACCACAGGGAGATTACCTAATGGCATTTTTGTTTAGGAATAAGTATAAAATGGAACGTTGTTATTTACACGTTAGAAATATAAAAGTGGGTTGGAATCCTTCTTGCCGAACCGAAACATTTGCTCTTCATTCTCATGTTCCAGAGTCGCCCAGATGTTACACAGTGAAGGTGAGCTCTACCCTCTTCTGTTCACACAAGCCAAGTTTCATCAGCTCTCATCTCCCTTGGGGCCTTGTTTCTCCAGGACAGAGCAGGTGCAGGCCTCTGTCAGGAATGTGGAATTGACACTGGACTCCTCCTGAGTGGAAACCAAGAACAAGTTCTGTCATGTCCTGGGATGGACTGTGTTTTACTCCCTTCCATGGTGCAGTTGGTCAGTTGTCATTCCAGACTGGCACTGGGGATCACTGCGCATGACAGTGTGGTGCAGGGTGAGTGTGAAGCACAGACCCATGAGATGTGCTGGACCTCACTCCCAGGTCCACAGCATCTCTGCCTCCCAAGGTTCTGTGACCGGGCTTGTGTTCCCATTGGAAAGTGAAGACAGAGGGTTAGTACCTTCGACCAAGTTGTGTATCTGGGATTTACAGTGATGACCCGAGAAAGATGTAGATTCTGTCTGAAGCCCTTTCTAGGACCTCCAAAAATACATCTCTTCACACATTTTATGTATTTTCACATATAATTGAGGACTTTTTACATTTTAGAGGACATGTGTCAACACCCACAGTGAACAAGACCAACTGGAATTGTTGGAGGGACAGACACAGGTCAGTGGGACAGGGTGCACGTGGCCTCAGAGGACACCTGATTGTACTGGGACTCATAGGGGAAGTGCAGACTGAGGAAGTCAACACTGTTGGGGACCACGCTGTGGTTTCAGAGATTATAGCTATCCCTTGAGAGCAAGCTTTGAAAGGAGCTGGCAAGTCTCCCCAGAAAACCAGGTCATAATGCAGGTGGCAGGCATGACTGGATTCTAACACCAAAGATCCCATGGGAATCAAGGATGAAATGTATATGTTTGCCCTCTGAATCCAGCTCTGCTCAGTTATAAGCCCTGCTAGTATACCCCAGATGTTTGAGTTCAGGCATAAGGAGTGAAACTCTCTGCTTCATGATATACACCTAAAGTACAAAACTACAGTCATATTCAGTTCATTCTGTCCCATAATAAAATTTATTTGTGCTGATTATTTGCCAGTATTTCTACAAATCCACTTATTCCATAGAGTTCTAGTAATCTTTATCCTGTTCAAAAATGTGATCTGAAATTTTTTCTCAGCAATACTACATTTAGAGTGCTGTAATCATTTACATGGATCTTTCTGAAAATGTAACATGTGCAAATATATGAGGATAAATCAATGACTGTTCCTAAATGACAAAAATAGGAACTTAAAATGACCTAAATGTAGATCTGATAATAATGTGATTGACAGAGATGTGTTTTTCTGTAACAAATTCTTAAAGTATCTTAAAATTACAAGTGAAATTATATCAGAACTTTATAGTATGTTGGAATTTTTTTATAACCTTGATACACACATTTTAAGATAAGGGGATATGTAGCTATAGATATAGATACACACACAATATATCCTTAGTCATATTCATTCGTGTGTGTGTGTGTGTGTGTGTGTGTGTGTGTGTGTAAATATATATAATCTCCTTAACAAAATATTTTCAATTTTCGTGGCTGGTGTAGCTCGGTGCTACAGCATACTGGGTTGATAGCCAGGCACAGAGGAGAGGGTACAGAAGACTCAACCACACACTGATATTTCTCTCATTCTCTTTCTCCCTACCCTTTCCAGCACTCCACAAATAAATAAATAAAATGTTTTTTTTAATTAAAAATATTTTCATTTTATAACCAATCCAAGGTACCCACTGTCCTGGGGGTTAGGGGTGGACACATGGAAGAGTGTGCAGGTAGGATAACACAAGTCTGCCCACGTCATCTCACCTTCCCTTTTCCTACAGGGTGCAGTGGGCCTGGTCCTGCTGGAGTGAGAATCAGGTTTCCCTAAGCAAGGAAGGTTCAGTGAACTACACATTTCAGCCTTTATGTCAGAGCTCATCCTGGATTGTGAGGGTGGACTGTGCTGTTAGCCCATCTTGTACAGGCAAGGGGGCACTGAGCAGTCCAGAGCAAGGTTACCTGACAACATTTTTGTTTGTGAATAATAATAAAATGAAGCACTCTTTCTGACAGGTTAGAAAAATAAAAGTGGGTAGAAATCCTTCATGTTGAACTGAAGAATTTGCTCTTTGTTGGTATGATCCAGAGTTGCCCAGATGTTACCCAGTGGACACGAGCTCTTCCCACTTCTGCTCACACAACTCACATTCCCTGTGGTCTTGGCTCCCTCAGTGCTGCGACCAGCACGGCTAGATCAGTCAGGTCCTGAGGGAAGGTGATGGGGGATTAAGAAATAAAGAGACAGAGTGAAAGCAGGGTCAGTTGGAGTCCCTTCTCTGGGATGCAGAGGAGGGAACTGTTTATTGGTGAAGTCAGGCTATATATATTGAGCCAGCTTTGAAGTAGGGCATGAGAAAGACAAACCCCAAGCCTAGATACATTTTATTTTAAGCACATTTGCTGGTCCATCTTGGCACAGTGATATAGCAAGCAGCCAAGGCATTCTTTTCTTACAACAATCTATCAGGCAGTCTTCTGTGGGCTAGGGCCACTGTGCTTCCAGCTACCTGGGATGCATTATCCCGCTTGGCCCTCCACACTCAGGGCCTTATTTCAGCAGCAGAGAGAGGGTGCAACCCTCAGTAAGGGATGTGACATTGACAGTGGGCCCCTCCTGAGTGGGGAACTGAGAACAATATCAGCCTTATCCTGGTGTGGGCTGTACTGTCCTCCACTCCATGGCACCATCAGTCACTGGTCATTCCTGCCTGGCACTGGGGGACTCTATAGACAGTGGGATGGTGCAGAGTGAGTGAAGTACAGATCCATGAGAGGTGCTTGACCTCACCCCCACGTCCTCTGCATCTCCGACTACTGTGGTTCTGTGACCTGGCTTGTGTTTCCATTGGTAACTGAGGATGGTGAGACCCTTCGATGAGTGTTCATGAGCCTGGACTTACCCTGATGACCCAAGGAAGATGCAGATTCTCGCTGAAACCCTTTTCAAGCATTTCCAGAAATCCAGCTCATCACACATTTTATATTTTCAGATAAAATTGAGGACTTTGTACCAGTTGGAAGAGACATGTCAACACCCACAATGAACAAGACCCAGGGCCATTGCTGGAGGGATCAACACAGGTCAAAGGATCAGGCTACATGTGACCTTGGAGGAGGCCAGTGTGAACTAGGACTGCCCCAGAAATCAGAGATCGAGAAAGTCAATATATTACCTCCTACCCAAAATTGTAGTGAGTTTTGTATTTGAGGGATTCATTAAAAATTCACAGAAAAGCACAAAATGTAAGAATGTAATAAATATGTGTATTCTATAAGTAGTTGAAAAAGAAGATACAACAAAGATTTACTTCACAATATTAATATGACTTCCAGAATTATAAAACTTTCAACATCAAGAATCAGGGGAATTGACCTCCGAATACTTTAGAGGCAGGGGGTCAGGTACAAGGAACATTTTGATTAATTAAAGCAAAATAAATGGGTGTTCATGAAGGACTGTGCTTTAATTGGGGTTATATTTACAGCAAGGCTGACACAGCCAGGGACTGAATAGGGTCTGAGAAATGCAGAGTTGGACAGTTCCATCCTGTGTGAACATCACAGCGTCATTCCCCACACCTGGATGGATCAGCCACCACTGTGACTGCACAGGTTGTGCTGTAACATGACTCTGAAGTGCAGTAGGTTGTTTTATATGACCACCAGTAGTGCACACACCTGTGAGCAATGTGAGGAACTACCACATAGCAGCAGCAATGATGTCCCAGCTGAGAGGGATCCTGGGCCCCACCAGGATCTCATGGGACCACTGTCGGATGCCTGGTCTCTTGTTGCCCACAAAGCTGCATGTGTGCATCAGTGCAGAGGAGACTGTGGATGCAGGGCGTGGCAATGGCAGATATGCTCAATGAGATGCTTCAGATTTAAAATGACTTCTGGAGAAAATCTCCTTCCCTTTTAATAGCAACTTGAAAGACAACTGAAAGTGGGATAAGAGTGATCAGCTATTCCTGTCCTGCATTTCTAGTTATGATCAAAGAGATGAGCACCCAGTGGGACCTCACTCTGAAGGAAGTTTCCCTGGTGTCTGTGGAGCACCTGTCGGGCAGTGAGCTTCTCTGCACATGACTCTCATCGTTTGTGAATCAGCATCGCTACTCCTCTCCACAATCACAGGGAAACTGCATTCTTCATACAAATGTCAGGGAATACAGGACATAATCTCACTGAGAGTGAGCTGTCTAGTGAATATGGAGATGAAACATTGGGGTAAGATATTGATGAATTAAATATAGCTAAAATTAGCCCTGACTGGTGTGGCTCAGTGGATGGAGTGCTGGCCTGCAAACCAAAGTGTGGGCAGTTTGATTCCCAGTCAGGGCATATCCCTACATTATGGGCCAGGTACCCACTAGGAGGCACACAAAAGGCTACAATACTTAATGTTTCTTTCCTTCTCTCCCTCCCTTCTCCTTTGTTTAAAAATAAATACATGAAATGTTTTAAAAAAAATGTAGCCAAAATCCAAATCCTTTGCCCCACCCAGGTACTATTAAGGGAATGAAAAGACCAGCATAGAGTGGAGAACATATTTTCAAACGCTATGTCTGAAAATATTGTATCCTGAATATAGAGGAATTTCCATGTAGAGCAGGAGCCCAGGAGCCTCAAGATACAGGGACCAGCCATCTCAGGGAGGCTGGAGATGGAGAGGGTTCCATTGAGGAGCACAGTGACCTTGCCTCTGGGAAACCTATGGACGTGGCCCTTCCCACTCTGCTGCCTCTGAACACAATGGAATCTTAGTGCCAAAATCTTAGAATGTGGATCAGCAGTGATTCTCTCACATCATCTGTTCAGTAATTGGATGACACTGCACCATAGAGAGGTGTACTGCTGCTTTGTTTTTCATCTCCCACACAAAAAGTGTGCTTGTCTCTGATGTCATTTGTGAGGGCTCTCTGCTGCGGGCCTCAGCGCCTTAATGGACACTTAGCACAGAAAGCCTGGGACATAAATGCAACACTCACAGAACAAGGAACAAGGGGCCCCACCCAGCCTCTATATTACTCATATAAAAGTGGTCACAGGTGTTTGAGTTACAGAAAATGGGTTCTCTGAAGAAAGTGCCCTTTATATCAGGGTCTTACTTATAACTAACCTGAAACAAACATATTACTAAATATAAAATTATGATTATAAGCTTTTCCCAAGTGTGGATACATTCATGTTGTATTTTTAAGAGTTTGGACAAAATCTAATCCCTTATAATATCTACAAGAAAACACATGAGATCCCAAATCTCCTTTTGCATGCAGAAGGGCATGGCCATCCTAGACCTATTTGCAGTGAGGCTCACAACCTACGTGTCATCTTGTCCCAGGTCACACAGAGCATGTGGTCAGGAGAAGAGATACCCAGAGGGGAACCTGGCTCAGTGCCTCTCCACTTATAAGAACAGAGTCCCCCACATGCAAATTTCTCTCCAGCTCCAGGGTAAAAACTCCCCTGGGCTTTGGGGCTCATCACTCTCTCCTCACACGGGGCGGAAGTCTCTGGGGAAGACAGAGCTGTGCTCTAGAGAAGATGCGGCTGCTGGGTCTCCTCCTGTGCCTGGTGACAGCCCCCCAGGGTGAGTGTCTCACATGTCGGACACAGGTCTCTGGGATGGTGGTGACTATACATGATTGACAGGAACTGATGTCCCTTGTCCCCAGGTGTCCTGTCCCAGTTGCAGCTGCAGGAGTCTGGCCCAGGACTGGTGAAACCCTCACAGACCCTCTCCCTCACCTGCACCGTGTCTGGTGGCTCAGTCACCAGCAGTTACTACTGGAACTGGATCTGCCAATCTCCAGGGAAGGGGCTGGAATGGATGGGGTACTGGACAGGGAGCACAAGTTACAACCCAGCTTTCAAGGACCTGAATCTCCATCACTGCTGACACATCCAAGAACCAGTTCTCCATGAAACTGAGTTCTGTGACCACCGAGGACACAGCTTTGTATTACTGTGCAAGAAACACAGTGAGGGGAAGTCAAGTTGAACCCACACACAAACTTCCTTGTAGGTGACAGCAGGGCTGTGCTTCAGGGGGCACTCAGGACACAAAGTGGCGCTCAAGACCCAGATATCAAAGCATCCATAGCAGGAGGAGGGGAAGGTGGAGGCTACACTCTGGATTATTCTATAGTCTGGCTTTCCCCTTCATCTGACATCTGCTTCTGCATCTTCTCCAGAATCAGGATCAGGACACCAACAGACGAGACAACTCAGCAGAAAATGGCAGCTCCCAGGGCTCCCCTGCCACCAGCTAGCAGAGCAGTGGTCAGTACTGAGAGAGAAGGCCTGGTGATGGGGGTGCTCATTATCCCAGCTCTGTGGACACAGCAAGGTGGCCACAGTCCCTGTGTAAACGGAGGGTGGTTCCCCCCAAATTAGCTTCAGATGTGGAGTCTGATGATGCCCACACACTGAAGGATCCAATGAAGTTCTGTTCTGACTTGACCAAGTCTCGGGAGGGCCAGTCAGGCCTCTCCAGCAGGGGTGAAGTGGCTTCAAGGAGGCAGACCAGGAGCTTGCCTCAGTGCTTTTGTGGTCAGAGGGTGAGGGATCTCATGTTGTGTTGGGACTTGAGTGGATTGACTCTCCCACCAGGGACAAAGGTGCGATCACTCAGGCTTTTTTAATTCACCACGTCCATATGAGGGCAGATGGTGATGGGGAGTTGAGACTTGAAAGCTCCCAGACATCCAGCTTCAAAACCTGAGGTCAGACTCCTGAGTCCACCCAGCAACAACAATAATAAGGGAAGGGAGGTCGTCAGGCACTGGGGTGTGCAGCATCAGGGACTGTGAGCAAGCAGGCAAGAACAGACCAGGGATTAGACAGGGGTCTGGGTGAGACATCTTGAGTGTCATTTTCCACTGTCTGTGATTTTTCTCACTTCACCAAAGGAGCCACCTCCTTCCATGGACTGCAGCTTCTGGAGGGTCCGAGAGTCCTGAGTTAGACATCCTGCACTGGAACCACTCTCATAGTAGTGCAGTTCACATTTGCTCCTTGAGATGTAAAGTGTGAAACCCAGGGACTATGTGGAGTTTTGCTGTGGCCTTTGTCATTAACTAACACAATAAGGTCTCCCCGTGATCTTCATCAGCCATTTCCCCTGAGCCCTCATTCAGCAGATGAATCTCCTAGTGGAAGATGATCAAGACACTATTGAGGACGGTGTGTGGGGAAAATGTCGTGAGTCTCCTGAGAGTGTGGGATACCTGGATCATTTAACAGTTAATTTAGGGCTTCACTTAACTGGTAGTGTCCTCATATTTTTTTAAACATTATTTGGGGGATTCCATGGTTGTGTTAGAAACTAGTGGACTGGGTTAGGCAGATTGCCCTACCTAATGTGGGGGCCCTGCCCAATTGTCAAAGGTTTCAGGGGATTAATGTGACAATCCTGTCTGATGGCCTTGGAACTGGAACACCCACAAGAGCTTTACTCTGACTCCAGCTCCCAGGGTACACGGGCTCCTCCTGTGTCTCAGGCCAGCCATCTTGGACTGAAACTGACCTTGAGACTCCTCTGTGACCCTCACATTACCCTTGCTCCTTGAATTCCCCTGAACTTCATTCTCTCAGGATCTGTTATTCCCTCGGAGTCACAGTGCAGAGGTGGGCTGTGTGTCCCCATTCCAGGGAGTCCAGGCTGAGGCAGGTGTGACCTGGAGGTGGACCTGGTCCCTGTCAGACTCAGGGTTGCATCAGCCCAGCCCCCATCACACAGGCTGTGTCTCCACCTCCCTTTTCTCTGTATCCTGGTGCTTCCAGGATGGATGGGAGACCATGATGGGTGACCACCAGCACACTATGGAAATCATTATCATTAGTCCTAACAGCACAGCCTCTGGTCAAAGGTGCTTCCTGTCCATTCCCTGTGATCATGTGTTAACCCCATTCATACAAGTTTGTTGTCCACCTTTCTTGTGCCTTTTTCTGATCAGAAAAACATCAAAGACATCAGTTTACAGCAACTGAACTCTTATGAAAATGAAAGGCGAAATAGGATACTCAATAAGAAACATCTGTTCCATCCACTCCGCAAAATGTTGTTCACCTAAAAAGAGGAGAATGTGGACAGATGCAAGCACATGCTTGAACCTTGGAGACACAAAGCCCAGAGAAACACACCCCTCTCAGAATCCTGACAGCTGCGTGCTTCCACTTCTGTGAGAGATGGAGTGGTCAGATATGTTCACTCCACACTGCATAAGGATAAGATGGATAATGTGATGACTTCACTTACATATCTGATGATTAACTCCCATCATTTCATGTAGACACAAATAAGCAAAAAGGAAGAGAATAGAATACAAGAATATAGAGGAAGAAGAAGGTAAATGTGGGTTTCCTTGTACTGAGAACTGTTAGGATCTACTCTCATTAGGAACTTCCACACACACCATAGAGCAGTTATAAATCTACTCATCATGCCATCAACTAAATCCTAAGGACTTCCTTATCCTGTAGATGGAAGTTTATACCATCAGGTCGTCAACACCCAAATCTCCCCCTGCACAACCCATTTTCTGCTCATCACACATACGATCTTCTTAATGTTTTTTTTTTTTTTAAATCCACATACACGTGACATCACACTGTATGTTTTACTTTTGTGCCTCACTTATTTTCACTACCATTATGTCCTCAAGGTCCATTTACTATTTCAGTAATGTGGGGTTTTCATTTTTTAACGATTTTATTTATTTATGTTTAGAGAGATGGTATTGAAGGGAAAAAGAGAAGGAGAGAAAAACCAGTGTGTGGTTGCCTCTTTTATGCCCATTACTGGGGGCATGGTCAGCAACCCAGGCATGTGCCCTGACCTGGAATCAAACTACCAACCCTTGGGTTCACAGGCTGTCACTCAATCCACAGAGCCACACAGACTGGGGCAGATTTTCCTTTTTGTGGCACATAATATTCCATTATCTGTGCTTTCTTTGTTTTTAGTATTTTATTTATTTATTTTTAGAAAGGGACAGGGAGGAGAAAGAGAGAGAGAAACATCAATGTGTGGTTGCTGGAGGTCATGGCCTGCAACTCAAGCATGTACCCTGACTGGGAATCGAACCTGCGGCAATTTGGTTTGCAGCCCATGCTCAATCCACTGAGCTATGCCAGCCAGGGCCATATGTATGCTTTCTTTGTCCATGTCTTGGCTGCTGTATATAATGTGAATATTAATGTGATTTAAGTCTTGGAGAGATTCTGAAGTACATACCAATGTGCAGCTGCTCCCCAGCAGGGTAATACAGCACATCTAAAGAAATATTCATCATACGGTATTTCTCTGGGAAGATCGTGAGCCATTTGTGTGCGTGTTGATTGATCATTCTTTAATCCCATCTGCCTGAAAAGTTTTAATGTCTTGCTTGTAAATCTCAGGAAGGAGCATGTCTCTTCTCTGTCCCCTGAATAGGTTAAAAACACCTGGAGATGGGGCACATGCTCCCGTGGGACCTGAGAGGATGCTGTTTCCTTCTAGTAGAAAAAGTTTATTGGGTTGGCAATTTATAGAACAAGACCTCTTCCAGCAGAAGAATGGAGTATTCATACAAACAGAGAAAGCGGTGTGATAACTTTAATCTCTGAGTGGACATTTAATGACTTGTGATATGCTTGTTGTTGCATTTGTCTCATTACCCCTTTCACCAGGACTGAATTTTCATAATTAGTTTGATGTTTTAAACAGACTACATGTGTCCCAAGTATATCTTTGGTTCCCATGGAGAAATACTGATGTTTTGGGAGGTATCTGCAGGAGACCCTGGACCCTCACCTCCATTATCCTAGTCAACATGGCAGCCCACCATCTGCCTATGTGAACCTTTTTACTCATTTGTCTTCACATGCCTGCTGCCAGGCACCTGAGATTTCAGTCTTGGGGGTCATTGATCCATGGCCTCTCTTTCTTTCTGTGATTTTGTCTAACTAGCTATTCTCTTTCCAGCTCAAGAATTTTGACTCTGAATCCGTTTAGGGAAAAAAAAAATGGTGCCAGATCATTTCTGTAACTGCTTCCTGCTGAAGAGGGATGACACTTCTCTTCAGAGCCAATAAATCCTTGCTCTCAGAGGGGAGGTGTGGCCTGGGCACAGACAAAGGTGCAGATGGTGCCTGGAAGTGGTGCTCCATGAGTAGGAGTGGGGCTTTAGAATGGAGGAGTCAAATTGTGTGACTAATCTCAATATTACTGAAGAAGCCAGAAAAAGTAGGATTTAGTTATGTTTATAAGTTAAAAAAAATTGAAGGCAATTCACTTAACTAGAGTTTAATGTCCATAATTGGGCTGTACAGAATCTATTGAAACATAAATTCTCTACATAGATTCACATTCATTAAAAAAAAAGAAAGAAAGGATAATTCATTTAAAGCATTAAGTTTCAATTCTGCCTCATTATTTGCATAAACATAACAGGGATAACAATTGACTTTCTTAAATATGTAGGCTCTCTTAAATGTGCTTTGCTGGTGGCCTCTTATAAGAAATTGCCAGGATGAGTTTTAATTCACCCCATGAAAGGAGGAAGTCAAGCCACATTGTTGCTATTAGGTTTTACCTGCTACGCCTGTAACTTTCAGTGAGTTCCTTAAGTTCTTCAGGTCTTCCAAAATGTCCTGAGCTCTCCCCTGTGATCTCCCAGGAAATCAACCTTCCCTCCTTGCTTGGATAGACTGCCATGAACCTTCCAAATAAGCAAGGCACCAGGCCCTTTCTACAAGTTGCTTTTATTAGCTTCAAAGTCATTCTTCATTCCTTAAAGCTTTTTCTGACATCCAGAGTCTAGGCAGGTCTCTCTTGGACATGACATTCCATTCAAAGTCTTAGTAGATAAAATCACAACTGAGAAATGCTTTTATGTGTCCTATTATGAATAAATCAGGTTCCTGCTTTATTTATTAAAATGAATATATTGTCATGGATATAATAATATATATTATTATATAATAATATATAATAATATAATAAGTCTTAATAAGACTTAATTCATAAGTCTTTACAAATTCCAGAAGGAACAAACAGGAGCAATATGTGAATTCCTATCTATTTATCATTAAAGTATAATTTACCAAACTGCTTTAAGAAAAATGCTCAGTGTCTTATGTCTGAAAAAAAAAAAACATGATTAAAAATTATCAATATGTTCAGCAACAGTTAAACAACTACAATAGTCTTCAGTTCATGTTGCCCCATAATATTTTTGTGTTGTTTATTGGCCAGTATTTCTATAAATCCAGTTATTCCATAGAGTTCAGTTATCTTTAACTGTTCAAAAATATGATCTGAAAATTTATTCTCAGAAATATGTACTATACAAGAAGTCATAGTCCTTTGCATGGTTGTCTCTGAAGATGTAACGTATTTGTGAATGCATAAGGATCAAATTGTGCCTAAGGGAGGCAGTTTCCCATAACCTCGAGTACAGGTCTGACAAACAGTGTTCTCATAGCCCTGAGATTGTGTCTGATAAATGGTTCCCATAGCCTTGAGTGGGTCTGCATGCACACAATGCAGCTCTGTTGTACAATCTGTTGGCTTCTGGGTGGCTTTGTCTATATTTGAGTATACAAGGGAGTTGGGACGTCATGCCGGGCACACAGAGAGAGGGCAGGAGACACACAGGTGACACACAGGGACAAGTAGGGAGACACACAGCTAGCAGTGTGTGTGGATTGCCAACCTTTGAATAAAGGCATGCAACACATTTGAACATTCCCACAATTTCCATATGTCTAAATCCCATGAACCTATCTGACATTGAATGGTTGCAACACATCATGTGTTAGATGCATGTGTGGGGACAAGAAGAAAGGGTGAGTCATGTCCTAAGAGGGTGAAGAACATTTCAAAGATGCAGACGACTCTTTAAAGGTGATGCAAATAGTGTGGTGTCACATTAGTTCCCATCATTCTCTAACTCAAGGTTTCACAAAAATGATGTTGGGGATGCACAATTGTCCATGACACTCAACAGCCACAGGACCACACTGCACAATGTGGACCCTTCTTTCTCAGGAAACACTTTGTCCCCATGAATTGTCTCTGTTCCGTGTCCCTGAGTCAGGTACCAAACACTTCCCTCTGCTCTCACCTGATATGTGAGTGAGACAAATGACAAGACCTTCAACTGGCTCCTCTTATCTGGAGTCATGGTGTCTAAATCTCTTTAAAAACTGGGATGCAGAGATGCCCAAGTTCACCTGGAATGCATCTCTGGGCATCATTGCAGGGACAGGTGAGGGAGAGGATGACATGTCCAGACTGAGAGACCCCAAGGTTAGATCAGATTACACATCACAGGGCAGCCCTGGCCATGGAGGGAGACTCAGGATCCTCCCTCACATTGGGGCAGGGGACAGGAGTGGGTTACAGAGCACAGCTGTCCCTTGCGGCAATGGTGTGCTTCTCACTGAAAGAGTTGTTGCCACTGCTTCTCTTCCTAGGAATCCACCTCTGCCCGTCATGCTGGTCACTCTTGGTCACTACCCAGGGCTCCTCACAGCTGTCACCCAGCACTTTCAAGATATTGGTGCCATCCCCAACACAGACATCACCTTGGTTCCATGTGGCTGCACCAACCCCTCGCTCTCAGTGCTCCTGTCAACAAAGGAGCAGTTTCCTGAGAACTTTATCACCTACAGAAATCTCAGGCCTGGTCCATGGGTGTCCTCAGTCTGTCAGATGTGCCCCAGTCCTCACTGTGCCCTGTTAAATGATGGGACTGTAGTGGGAATGTTCTGTGTATAGAGAGTGAGTGAGACTGGGGAAGTAAACATGGTTTCAATTGTTCACCAGGCAGTTAAATCCAATCATGCATGTCCACTCAATTTTTGAATCTAATGAAAGATTCTCCTAGTCTGCACTCTGTTTTCACTCCATATGTAACCTTGGCCCATCATGAGTTCCAGTCCTCTTCCCAGGACATCAGCCTCCAGATATTTACTCCAGGGCCTCAGGTGAATGGGGGAAGGGAGGTTCCAAGCTGATTCCCTATGACTAGGAGTTGGGTTAGATAATTAACACACATCTCAGAACCCCTGGTGGCAGTCAGTACCTGTGTCTCTGGGAGAAGGTGACCCCTGGGTCTCAGAGCCTCAGTTGGTCTAGGAACCCTGGGCACCTCCTGAGTGGCTCACCTGAGGGAAACAGCTGCACTGCCCTGGGGGAAGTGATCCTAAAGGAAGGACCCAGCATGTGTAGCACCTGTGACAGCTGCAGGGCCAGGGCTGGACTCTGGGCAGCAGGCCCTTACCAGAGTGTCCTGTTCCCTGCAGCTGGACTGAGGCACAGAGGCTGCACCTGCACCACCACCTGCAGTCCCTGGACACCTCATCCTGGTGAATGGAAAGGCTCTTCTTCACTTTGTAATAATTACCACATGAAATATATTATTTTACATGAAATTATGATTATCTAGTCTGGAAATGATGAGTCTACTTCATGTCATTCCTAGGACTGGGGAGATGTTTGGGCATAATGTTAATTAGTTTTTTTATACACAAAATTAAAATAGTGTGATCCTCTCATCTTGATCAGCATTAATTTTTAAACATAGAAAAATGGGTAGTGTCTTGCCCTGAGTTCAAGGCATTTAATAAACTAAGCACTCTCCCATGCCTAACCAATGCCATCGAGTCCAAAAGAAGAAATGTGCTCAGATCCCAGAAGGACATAGGACAGTGACCTCAGTCCTTCCCCACTTATGAGAACAGAGCCCTCTGGCATGCAAATTTCTCTTCCAGCTGCAGGATACATCTTCCCCTGGGCTGTGGGGGCTCACAGCTCTCTCCTCACACAGGGCAGAGATCTCTGGGGAAAGTAGAACTGTGCTCTAGAAGAAAATGAGACTGCTGGGTCTTCTCCTGTGCCTGGTGACAGCCCCCCAGGGTGAGTGTCTTGGGTGTCAGATGTAGGTCTATGGGACAGTGGAGAATGCACAAGACTGACAGGATCTCATATCCCTTGTTCCCAAGTGTCCGCTCTGAGGTGCAGCTGCAGGAGTCGGGCCCAGGAGTGGTGAAGCCCTCACAGACTCTCTCCCTCACCTGCACAGTCTCTGGTTACTCCATAACCACTAATTACTACTGGAGCTGGATCCGCCAGCTCCCAGGAAGGGGGCTGGAGTGGATCGGGTACATAAGTTATAGTGGAAGTACTTACTACAGTGCGTCCCTCAAGAGCTGCACCTCCATCTCCAGAGACACGTCCAAGAACCAGTTCTCCCTGCAGCTGACTTCCATGACCACCGAGGATACAGCTGTGTATTACTGTGCGAGAGACACAGTAAGAGGAAATAAATATGAGACAAGACACAAACCTCCCAAATGGAGACAGGAGGGCTGGGCTGCAGGGGGGCTTCAGGACACCAGGGGGCGCTCGCATAGCAGGCAGCACAGTGGAAAACAATACTGACCCTGGTCAACAGAATCTGACATCACACGACCACTTTTCTGAGTCCCCTCTTCCTGCATCAGACCCTGCTTATGCTCCTGAGGAGACACAGATCCAGTGACACCCATGGTTCAGACCTCGGCGCTCCTGGGTGTCGGCCTGTGGACTGTAGGTCAGTGAGACTTCCTCTACAAGTCAGGCCAGAGTTGTCTACACTGATTGGACAAGGGTATCCTTGAACTGTCCCCCCTCAAGACAAATCAGGACCTTCTCACCATAAACATTTCAGGTTCCAGGTGCTGGGAGAATAGGAAACAGCCAGGATGGGCAGTCTCCAGTCTTCACGTCAATTGTGTTTGCTTCTATTCTGTAATCAAAGTAGGTCACTTACCTAGTTCGAATGTGAGTAGGGATCCTGTCCAGGTACTAGGAAGAGAGGAGAAAAGAGACCTGCAGGTAATTACCATGAAAAGTGTGTGTGTGTGTGTGTGTGTGTGTGTGTGTGTGTGTGTGTGACTTGTTGAGCAGTACTAGTGCAGTGGAATTAGGACCCCATGCAAGGATACTCAAATGGGACCTTCAAGCAGAAGAACCCGAGGACATCAACTCCCAAACCCCCTGAGATCTTCTGGACTGAGAGGTGTTGGCTGAGTCGGTTCATCTGGCATGTCCAGCAAAGAGGCTCCCTGGCTGCTTCACAGTCCCTGGTGAAGGGGCTCCCTGCAGAATCACTGGGGTTTAGAAAGACTAAACGTCAGGTATGCTTAGATGTCTAAACACATGGTGTCCCAGAGGGAGTATCCTAAAATCATAATATAACGTTTAATTCTAAACTAGAGGTGCTGACAACTTATGTCCTGTGAGCCCAGACAGGACCTTTCCCTGTGGGGTATGGGATGGGCGGCAGGGGCACATGGGGCCAGTTGTCTCAGGGCTTCTGCCCCAGGACCAGGTGGAGAGGGGGCATGGGAGGTATTTCCTCTGAGGGCCTGAGTCTTCCTCTTTTCATAAAGAAAACATCTAAAATGAGGGGTAGGCATGAGGTGACTGTAAATATCCTGTTCTATCAGAAAATGTATTATACTTGATAAGACAAGAGAACCACAGTCAATGGGAGTAATTCAATGACTTCTTTATATCTTAATGTTAAGGAGCTGGAAACAGGGATGACCTTTAAATTTTTTCAATGCTGCATTCTGGAGACACACTGATTCAGGAATAAGATGTTAGGCATTAAAACCCAGACCTGGTCCAGGCAGACTCTGTTACACTCAAATGTGTTTCTCAATGAGGAGCATGTCCTGTGGGGGCTTGTTCCTCACTGGGAGGAGCTATGTCTGTACAGAGCTCAGGGAGCCAGCAGCAAGCATATATCCAATAACATTGAGACTTGGACCCTGACTCTCCCACTGAGAATGGTCCCTGTCTCCTGTACCCTCTCAAAGGTGGGGTCATATGACAGCCTTAAAGTGCCCTGGCTCATGAATATGCAAGTGAGGTGAGGTAGACTAGTTTAACCATGAGTCTGTCTGTGCCCTGAGAGCATCACCCACAGCCACACCCTTCCCTACATTATTAGTCCTGATGACACAGCCCTCACCATGGACTAGAGCTGGAGAACCCTTGTCCTGGTGCCAGTGGCTGCATGTATGGCTCTCCTCAGACCCTGGGTTGAGGAGTGGGCCAGAAGTACTCATGAGGAATTTTCACCCAGACTTGCCTCATCTCCACAGGTGGACACTCCCTCATGCAGCTGCTGCAGCCTTGTGATCAGCTGAGGAAGCCTGGGGCCTCAGTGCAGGTCTCCTGAAAGCTTTCTGTGTGGAGCTTCACCAGCTATGCATTGCTCTGTGTGGGAGAGGAGCAGGAGATGGGCTGTGGCATCTCTATGGCATCATAGTGTTTTTTCTGTCCTCCATCAGGGAGAGATCCTGAGAAGGCTACTCATCTCAGACCACAATTCTGTGAGTGTCCCTATCCCTGGGACTGTACTGATGTCATCACACAGCAGGGAGAATGGTGGAGATACTGTTGACAATGGAAGTCCAACATCCAATTTTCAATATGTTCCTATAACAACTGAACCAATCACACACCTGACACTGCCATCTACACGCATTTGTTCTTGGGCAGTCTGGAGGTCAGAGTGAATGTGTCAGCTGAAATGAGGTTAATTTACCATCCATGATAATTCATCCCCTTGCATGGAGTTCTTTTTTCCACTTTGCACATTGATACATT
Organism: Phyllostomus discolor; assembly: GCF_004126475.2. Lineage (NCBI taxonomy): Eukaryota > Metazoa > Chordata > Mammalia > Chiroptera > Phyllostomidae > Phyllostomus > Phyllostomus discolor. Next base: position 1,976,046 of record NC_040917.2, on the reverse strand, counting down.
CAGTGTGTCAGCTTCAAGTTCAGTGAATGCCCACCAGGTATGACCTTAGTGACAGACTCCCATGGGTCACATGCAGACATGGATAGGGACAGTGAGAGGAGATGGTTCTTCTGAAATTAACTATTGAAGAACCACAGGGCCCACCTTACTCCTCTCCAGCTCCCTGATTAGAGCTACATCATATGTCCATGTACACACAGATCCTGATGGAGAGCATCAGCCTGGAGCGCCACTGAGAAAGGTTTAATATAAAGTTATAACCAACAGCTCCAGGAATGGGTTGTTATTTAATGATTTATCCATCCTGTAACCAATGGATAAAGAAAAAAATAGGCTCTTCATGCCAATTATGAATTTACTTCTATGTGTTACTTTCTGTTAGTGGTTTGCATCAAGTTTTCCATAATTAGATTCCTAATACTTCAAAGTTGTCACTTTACAAATTCTACTTATATCATCAACAAAGCAAATCTGGTCATGACTGAGTTTTTTCTCTGTCCCGAGTGTTTGAACATGGTTTTACCACAGAGAAAAAAATAATGAAGCAGTGAAGCTGCTGCACACTCACCACCAAACTCCCCTGAGTGAACATGACCTGGGAGCTCTGTCTGCTTCTGTGTAGAGTTCATGCTTCTGCCTCCCAATGATCCACACAGATGTTCCACCTCCTACAACACTGGGTTTACAAACTCTAGGTACAAACTCTGTACTCAGTTCATACTCTGGGTGCTTTGTAAGAAAAACAAGTTCAGATGGACATTCCCATCTCCTGAACTAGAATCTCTAGCACTTTTAGTTCTCCCTCTGCACGTGAGGGTTAGACTTTTGGTGAGTCCATCACTGGTGACTTTCAAAGGCAACTCTCATTTTAAATCCCTCTACTTTACAAAAATTTACCTTCCTAGCTCATGTACCCATCTCTTGGAGTACTGGGGTAGTGGATAAATTATCAGTTTAAATATGGGGAGTAATTCTCAACAGATATGACCCTTGGAGAAAGGACACTCTGGGTCCATGTCCTTCATGTCACTCTCCAGCCTAAGAGTCCCATATATAGTAGGAGGGCATGCAAATAGGGCCCCTCTGCTCATGAAAAGCAGCCCATCCCCAATCCTGCAGCTCTAGGACAGGATCTGAGCCCAGGATTTTCAGGTGTCCCCAGTGCCTGCTCAGGACAGAACACAGACCACTCACCATGGAGTCTGGGCTCAGCTGGGTTTTCATTGTTGTAATTTTGAGAGGTAATTTATGGAGAATTAGAGACACTGAGTATGTGAATGGATATGACTGATAGAAACCGTGGATGGGTGACAGCCTCCTGATCTGGCATCTTTGTGTTTGCAGGTGTCCAGAGTGAGGTGCAGCTGGTGGAGTCTGGGGGAGGCTTGGTAGAGCCTGGGGGGGTCACTTAGACTCTCCTGCAAGGCCTCTGGATTCACTGTCAGTAGCCACGATATGAACTGGGTCCGCCAGGCTCCAGGGAAGGGGCTGGAGTGGGTCTCATACCTTAGTATTAGTGGTAGCATATATTAAGCCAACTCTGTGAAGGGCCGATTCACCATCTCCAGAGACAACGCCAGGAACGAACTCTACCTGCAAATGAACAGCCAGAGTGCTGAAGACACGGTCATGTATTACTGTGCAAGTGACACAGGGAGGGGAAGTCAGGGTGAGCCCAGACACAAACCTCCTTGAAGGAGTTAAGAGGGCTGGGCTATAGGGGACGCTCAGGCCACCAGGGGGCGCTCAGGTCACACTGGGCTCAGGGATCAGCTGGGGAGCAGCTGCAGATGCAGTTTAAGGGCTTGTTTCCTGGCCAGTGTGGAGTTAACGCTCCACACAGAATTTTCTCTCTCGAAGCCTCCCTCCCTTCAAGATTCTGTGTTGACTTCCTATATATCTGAATTTCAGAGGTTTGTTGTCATAAGAGGAAAACATTCTCACATGCTCCGAAGTCAGTCTCATACATGTGCTTCCTGCTCTCCTAATGAATCATCAGTGAGCCATGAAACCCTCTGACCCACATCAGCTGATTCAACCAGAGGGTTTTCAGCACTCAAGAGTGCAGCAGCTCCACCTATCCCAGAGTCCAAGCAGACCAACAGCAGGACATGTGCTTGCTGGACAGCAGGCACCACAGACATATGAACCTAATGCCCAGAACAAAAAATCTGGTGGTGATGGAGGTTG